>NW_027507784.1:304813516-305076016 GCF_037356315.1 Lithobates pipiens
AGCGCTCTGGAAAAAGGGTCATAATGATTAGCAAAAGAAATTAATCTCTTAACAGTAGAAAGAGCGACAGTCACACTTACTTCACCTTTGGCCACATGATGGACTGCAAGGGTCCCGAGCAGATGGGATACACACTGAGGCACTGCAGTAGAAGTAAACCTGCAGATCATTTTTGGACAATTTGTTAATCTGCAACTTTAGAGAAAACCTCAAAGGATGCCATTGTTACTCTGCATTCAGACACGTTTCCTGGCTGTCATATTTGCTCTTGCGTCAATACTTTAGCATTAGATATACTTAACCACTTACTGATTTTGTGTCATTTTGGACCCATTTCAGGATAAAAGGGCTGGGGGTGCAATTTTGGTCATTTTGGACCCATTTCAGGATAAAAGGGCCGGGGGTGCAATTTTGGTAATTTTGGACCCATTTCAGGATAAAAGGGCCGGGGGTGCAATTTTGGTAATTATGCACCCATTTTGGGATAAAAGGGGCGGGGGGGCGATTTTGGCCATTTTGGACCCATTTCAGGATAAAAGGGACGGGGTGCAATTTTGGTAATTTTGGGCCCATTTTGGGGTAAAAGGGCCGGGGGTGCGATTGTGTTTTTTTGGACCCATTTCAGGAGAAAAGGACAGGGGGTGCGATTCTGTGTCATGTTGGACCCATTTTGGGAGGGAAAAGGGCCGGGGTGCTAATTTGTCGTTTTGGACCCATTTCAGGAGGCGCTGGCGAGGCTGTATTTGATGGTCGCTGGTGAGGCTGTATTTAATGGGCGCTGGCGAGGCTGTATTTGATGGTCACTGGCGAGGATGTATTTAATGGTCGCTGGCGAGGTTGCATTTAATGGGCACTGGCGAGGCTGCATTTGATGGGCACTAGCGAGGCTGCATTTGATGGTCGCTGGCGAGGCTGCATTTGATGGGCGCTGGCGAGTCTGTATTTGATGGGCGCTGGCGAGGCTGTATTTCATGGTCGCTGGTGAGGCTGTATTTAATGGGCGCTGGCGAGGTTGCATTTGATGGGCACCGGCGAGGCTTTATTTGATTGCCGCTGGCGAGGCTGTATTTGATGGGCGCTGGCGAGTCTGTATTTAATGGTCACTAGCAAGGCTGTATTTAATGGTCGCTGGCGAGGTTGCATTTGATGGGGCGCTGGCGAGGCTGTATTTGATGGGCGCTGGTGAGGCTGTATTTAATGGACACTGGCAAGGCTGTATTTAATGGTTGCTAGCGAGGCTGCATTTGATGGTCGCTGGCGAGGCTGTAGTTAATGGGCGCCGGCGAAGTTGCATTTGATTGGGGCTGGCGAGGCTGTATTTGATGGTCGCTGGTGAGGCTGTATTTAATGGGCGCTGGCGAGGCTGTATTTGATGGTCACTGGTGAGGATGTATTTAATGGTCGCTGGCGAGGTTGCATTTAATGGGCACTGGCGAAGCTGCATTTGATGGGCGCTGGCGAGGCTGCATTTGATGGGTGCTGGCGAGGCTGCATTTGATGGGCGCTGGCGAGGCTGCATTTGATGGGCGCTGGCGAGGCTGTTTTTGATGGGTGCTGGTGAATTTGTATTTGATGGGCGCTGGTGAGGCTGTGGGGGGGGGTGGCAAAATGAGGTTTCGCCTAGGGTGTCAAAAATCCTTGCACCAGCCCTGCCCACTGCCACCCCCCTGCACTCCTTTTCTACGCCCACTGTCCATTGTCATACCCTCCACCCTGCTCACCTGTACATACAGCCCACTGTCATGCCCCTCACCTGAACAAATTGCTCACTGTCAGAACCCTTACCTGTACATACAGCCAACTGTCATACCCCTCAACTGTACACACAACCCACTGTCATACCCCTCACCTGTACACACTGCCCACTGTCATACCCCTCACTTTTACATCATTTCCACTGTCATACCCCTCCTCAAATGTACACACAGCCAACTGTTATACCCCTCCTCACCTGTACATACAGCCAACTGCCAAACCCCTCACCTGTACATACTGCCCATTGTCATACCTCTCACCTGTACATACAGCCAACTGCCATCCCCCTGACCTGTACATACTGCCCACTGTCATACCCCTCACCTGTACATACAGCCCACTCTCACACGCTCCACTTACACTTCTTACCCACTAAAACAGTTCTTCAATATTATAGTGAATATTCCCAATGTCGCCGGGTCCACAATGGGCACACTTTTGCTAGTCAGCTAAAGGGATCTTCTCTGCCTCTAGTTTTGTTATGCCCATTACTAGAACACTTTTAATTTTGTGATTACCACTGTGACATACAGAGGAGCGTTGGGGGGGATGTGTTAAAAAAAATAATCCACCCCGGATGCCAGTTATGCTAGGTACATCTAGGTTAACAATATGCCTCTTGTAAACCCACTCCCATTTTAAATGAATGTCATCACACCACTGAAAATACTTGTTGCCAAGTTCTTAACTCACTGACTTTAAAGGAAGTATCACAGCCAGTGGGCCAGAATAAGTGCCAGGCAACCAGCATTTTTATCTGAAGGCCAACAATAGTCTTCCCTGTGTCCCTGTCATGTCAAGTTCATTTCTTAGTAAAACAAATATACCTACGCACCACTACTATGTATAAAATTTATGAGCCTAAAAAAGCTGCTGACACTAATCACAATTACACATGTATTAATATAATGTGCATAAATGTTGTGAAAAGAAATAATCCGGTAAAACCATATACATCAATGTTACCAAACACCAATATACCTATATATATATATATAAACACCAATATACCTATATATATATATATATATATATATATATATATATATATATATATATATATATAAATAAAGTTCTCAGAATATAAGAGTAACAAATCAGTGTCTATGCTAAAATAAAATTAAAACTTGATCCATTAAAATAGAATATCCCACATTTGTATATTCCACAGTGGTGCTTAAATTCAATCCACTCCTCTCATGCTCAAAAATAGTGCAGATGTATATCACCATAGGTGCTCCCCCCCTCCAGGAATAATCTCACCTGAAACAGCGCGACCACCACAGCTAAGTAGGTTCAGTTACAGCTTTTTGGCCTCTCCAGGGCTACACCATGGCAACTCCAGATCTCCTCTCCACCCCTTGCTTCCAGGTGGCCATGGTAGCCAAAATAATCAAATAGAAAAAAAAGTGCTTACATTTTTTTAAATTGTATTTATTAAAAAAGGAAAGTACAGGGTACTCACAGTCTACAAACAGCTTTATAAATCTGTAATATGAAACACCTTTCCCGTCTCACACAAGCTTTGCAAACACCCCCAAAGGCAACCAGCTCCGCGCTAGTTCCTGGTGTCCCTTCCGCATCTCGACACAGGGTCCAGTGTCTTCCTCAGGGGGATTTATGACTAAGATACCCCTGAGGAAGACACGTGACCCTGTGATGACACAAGTAGGGGCATGGCACGGGCGATTATGACACCAGAAACTAGCGCAGAGCTGGATGCCTTTGGGAGTGTTTGCAAGGCCTATGTGAGACAGGAGAGATGTTCCATATTACGGATTTTTAAAGCTGTTTGCAGACTGGTGCACTGGAAGCCCCAGCAGAATGTGAGTACCCTGTACTTTCCTTTTTGTAATAAATACAATTTTAAACTATATAAGCGCTATTCGTTTTTTCTGTTTAATTCTATTGGATACCACGGGCCACCTGGGAGCAAGGAGTGGTGAAGAGATTTACTTTTTGCATGGACACTGTTTTGTCACGCTTATATTCTAAGAATACACTCTGTGTATGGTAACACATATTTAATATTGATGTGTATGGTATTATTTGATTATTTATTTTCACAACATTTATGAACATTATATTAGGCCCCTTTCACACTGGGGTGGTGCGGGCGTCGGCGGTAAAGCGCCGCTATTTTTAGCGGCGCTTTACCGTCATTTTAGCGGCGGTCTGCGGGCGCTAGCGGGGTGGTTTTAACCCCCGCTAGCGGCCGAAAAAGGGTTAAAACCGCCCGCAAAGCGCCGCTGCAGCGGCGCTTTGCCGGCAGTATTGCCGCGCTGTCCCATTGATTTCAATGGGTAGGAGCGGTTTAGGAGCGGTGAATACACCGCTCCTTCACCGCTCCAAAGATGCGGCTAGCAGGACTTTTTTCACTGTCCTGCCAGCGCACCGCTCCAGTGTGAAAGCCCTCCGGCTTTCACACTGGAGTGAAAGGGGCCGGTTTTTTTCAGGCGCTACACAGGCGCTATTTTTAGCGCTGTAACGCCTGAATACCGCCCCAGTGTGAAAGCAGCCTTAGTAATAAGGTGTGTTTTTGATATTATAACACTGCACATATTATAAGTTTATTTCTTGTCTCTGGCACTTGCGTTTTTTGCTTTTCTTTCTATAATTTGATGTTGTATAAAAGAAAATTTGTTCAAATGAAGGTGAAGGTGCTAAATCCAATTCCTCTTTTTTTTATTGCACATGTGCACGGTATTTACCGCACATGCAGCTCACACGGCAGGCTTGCCTCTGTGAGCGAGACCGAATTTGAACTCCGCATTGACGTTCCACCAAAATGCGATGTTCAGATTGATACTCTACCAGAAAGTGATGTTCAGATTGAGAGTCCACCAGAAAGTGACATTGAGACATTCCCTAGTACTAAGGAGATTGTTCCAATCACATTGGATAGCTTCAGATTCCATCACTTCCTCGGAGCTGGAAGTTTCGGAAAGGTAAGTGGTCAGATTGATTATTTCAATTGTTCAGATAGTGAGTGTGTGTTGTGGGGGTGTCATTAGGGTTTATCACTGTCTGGAGCTCCATTAGAGAGATTTCCCCTCACTTCCTGTCCTGCTGATGATGTTTTCACCAGATAGGAAGTAATGGAAAATCTGCAACAACGGCACAGACAAAAATCTCCTCTCCTTACTCTACTAAAGAAGACTTTTTTTATTTCTGTGTATGTGACTGCTGCAGAGTGGGATATGCACTTTAAAACCCAATTCATCTCTTTATTTACCTTAGCTAAATACATCCCAAGTGCATCAAAATAAAAGGCTTTTCAGTTACTTTTCTCTAAAGCAGTTAAAGCCAAAGTAGAGAAGCATGTCCCCTGCTAACATGCTGCAGAGTGGGGTATTTGCTGTCTGTTGAGAAGCAGTGGTCTCTCTACAGAGGTTCAAGCCCCCCTTTTCCGATGGGCCCGGGCTAGGGCTCTCCAATCGGCAAAGCTCAGTTGCATACTACTGGTGAGCTCTGGGCTCTGATCCATAAAGGGGTGTGTAGAACCTCTGTAGAGAGCCCACTGCATCCCTAAAGAGAAAAGATTTCCATTGTGAAGCATGGTGACAGGGGGCTGGCTTTTTAATTTGGGTTGTGGCTGCTTTTTAATGATAAGAAATTGCTAAACTTATATTGCACTTATTTTGCTTTCATGCATCTGCAATGCATTCATGATATTAACTGAAAGGTCAAGTGAGCTTCTAACTATATTAAACAGAGAAGGAATCAGGGAGGTGAAATTTAGGATAGCAACTTCTTCGTGAAGGGATGAGTTGTAGTGGAATGTGGGGGTCTCACCTTTCTTGGGGGATTCTTTATTGACTTTTACCTCACTGCACCAGGATGAGTAAAGCTAGAGCCAGGAGCGAGAAAAGGTCCTGGAATTTCCACAGTTTCTCCAATGAAGACCCTGTGATGAACAAAATGCTATTATGTTGATTGCAAACATTATTCTGTGCCCATAAATGAAGTATTAAAAAATTCTAAATGAACTTCTGTAATTGTCAGCCATAATTCTCTCTCCTGTCCCCTTCAGGTGGTTTTGGCATCACACACTTTCAATGATGAACTGCTGGCTCTCAAAATCGTGACCAAGGACAACTACAGTGGTGTGAAAAAGTGTTTGCCCCCTTCCTCATTTCCTGTTCCTTTGCATGTTTGTCACACTTAAGTGTTTCGGAACATCAAACCAATTTAAACAATAGTCAAGGACAACACAAGTAAACACAAAATGCAATTTGTAAATGAAGGTGTTTATTATTAAAGGTGAAAAAAAATCCAAACCATCATGGCGCTGTGGGAAAAAGTGATTGCCCCCCTTGTTAAAACATACTATAACTGTGGTTGTCCACACCTGAGTTCAATTTCTCTAGCCACACCCAGGCCTGATTATTGCCACACCTGTTCACAATCAAGGCATCACTTAAATAGGAGCTGCTTGACACAGTAAGGTCCACCAGAAGATCCTTAAAAGCTACACATCATGCCGAGATCCAAAGAAATTCAGGAACAATTGAGAAAGAAAGTAATTGAGATCTATCAGTCTGGAAAGGGTTATAAAGCCATTTCCAAAGCTTTGGGAATCCAGCGAACCACAGTGAGAGCCATTATCCACAAATGGCGAAGACATGGAACAGTGGTGAACCTTCCCAGGAGTGGCCGGCCGCCCAAAATTACCCCAAGAGCGCAGCAACGACTCATCCAAGAGGTCACAAAAGACCCCACAACAACGTCCAAGGAACTGCAGGCCTCACTTGCCTCAGTTAAGGTCAGCGTTCATGCCTCCACCATCAGGAAAAGACTGGGCAAAAATGGCCTGCATGGCAGAGTTCCAAGGAGAAAACCACTGCTGAGCAAAAAGAACATCAAAGCTCGTCTCAATTTCTCCACAACACATCTTGATGATCCCCAAGACTTTTGGGACAACATTCTGTGGACCGATGAGACAAAAGTGGAACTCTTTGGAAGGTGTGTGTCCAAGTATATCTGGCGTAGAAGGAACACTGCATTTCATAAAAAGAACATTATACCAACAGTAAAATATGGTGGTGGTAGTGTGATGGTCTGGGGCTGTTTTGCTGCTTCAGGACCTGGAAGACTTGCCGTGATAAAAGGAACTATGAATTCTGCTGTCTACCAAGAGATCCTGAAGGAGAATGTCCGACCATCTGTTCGTGTACTCAAGCTGAAACGAACCTGGGTTCTGCAGCAGGACAATGATCCTAAACACACCAGCAAGTCCACCACCGAATGGCTGAAGAAAAACAAAATGAAGACTTTGGAGTGGCCTAGCCAAAGTCCTGACCTGAATCCTATTGAGATGTTGTGGTATGACCTTAAAAAGGCCGTTCATGCTCGAAAACCCTCTAATGTAACTGAATTAGGACAATTCTGCAAAGATGAGTGGGCCAAAATTCCTCCAGGACGCTGTAAAAGCCTCATTGCACGTTATCGCAAACGCTTGGTTGCAGTTGTTGCTGCTAAGGGTGGCCCAACCAGTTATTAGGTTTAGGGGGCAATCACTTTTTCACACAGGGCCATGATGGTTTGGATTTTTTTTCACCTTTAATAATAAACACCTTCATTTACAAATTGCATTTTGTGTTTACTTGTGTTGTCCTTGACTATTGTTTAAATTGGTTTGATGTTTCGAAACACTTAAGTGTGACAAACATGCAAAGGAACAGGAAATGAGGAAGGGGGCAAACACTTTTTCACACCACTGTATTACGTCAAGGAGATCCTCAACGAAAGCCGAATACTTCAGGAAGTTCGTAGCAGCCCATTCTGCACCCATGTATATGGTTCCTTCAAGACAAAGGTAAGTGACTCTACCTTCTACTTATTTTGTGGGAGAGGTTGGTGTTAAATGGTTATCCTCTCAAAATACAGCTATAAGGGACACCTACCTTTCTCACAACCTACCCAAGATTGCATAGGGATTCACATAACGCATCATTTCTATAAGCTTTCTTTCCTCTGTACAATATAAGCAGAAAAATGCAGAGCACAAAAACATATATAATAAACAAATTTATAAATACGTATTAATATATAAATAATGTATAAAAGTCCAGAGAAGTAAAGAAAGTTCAATGAATCAGCAGCTGATCTCCCTCCACCTCGTCCAGCAGATATAAGGATAGTAAGGGTCCCATCACCATCACCCAACACGACAGACCCTTACCCTCAGTGCAACCATAATGCACATGTAAAGACACCCCTCTGCTCTACAAATCCTCCCAAACAATGCACTGGAACCAGATCTTTCCAATCATGAACAGGCATTAGGATTCCCATGTAGTTCAGCAGTCATATGAGTAAAAAGAAATAACATTGCTCATTGCGCAGATGACTTAAAAAACATTAACCAATTTATTGATGAAAAAAGTTCCACTCACATTTAGGTTGATTCAAACAAGCAAACAGCTAAAGCGTCCAGTGCTTCAGTAACAATCGATGTAGTGCAGTCTATCCGAGTCCCATGTCAAGCCATGTTCTGCCCAACGTTTCGTCACTCAAAGTGCATCATCAGGGTGCTCAGCTGTTTGCTTGTTTGAATCAACCTAAATGTGAGTGGAACTTTTTTCATCAATAAATTGGTTAATGTTTTTTTTAAGTTATCTGCGCAATGAGCGATGTTATTTCTTTTTAATCATATGACTGCTGAACTACATGGGAATCCTAATGCCTGTTCATGATTGGAAAGATCGGGTTCCAGTCCATTGTTTGGGAGGATTTGTAGAGCAGAGTGGTGTCTTTACATGTGCATTATCGTTCCACTGAGGGTAAGGATCTGTCGTGTTGGGTGATGGCGATGGGACCCTTACTATCCTTATATCTGCTGGACGAGGTGGTGGGAGATCAGCTGCTGATTCATTGAACTTTCTTTACTTATCTGGACTTTTATACATTATTTATATATTAATACGTATTTATAAATTTGTTTATTATATTTTTTTTTGTGCGCCGTATTTTTTCTGCTTATATTGTGTATATTGTTCCCTGCAATTTAGTGCGAGCTGCCATTTTTTTATTTTGTTTTTATTTTTGATTTAGCGCCACAATTTATATTTGTATTTTCCTCTGTACAGGACAAAGTAGTCTACGCCATGGAATACCTGAGTGGTGGAGACCTGATGGACTTCATAAAAGAAAGAGCACCGCTAGATATCGCAACAATAAGGTAAGACAATTGGGTACCATAATAACAGTGATAGAGGTAGAACATATTGTAGTACTCTGGAAAGATCACAAGTATAGTCTTGTCCTATATACTATATGAAATCAGTAAGTCAACAGGGTACCATGATAATAGGGTTGGGGTAGAACATTCTACTGTACATAGATCGCATTAAAGTGTAGGATTCTCCTAGATATGTGATTGCTGCAGGAAGATTGGACTTTCGGTAGATCTGTCCTACCAAAGCTCTCCCTATAGCCTGATTTTGGAAGTATTTTACCCTGAGAATGATCTGCCACAGTGTGCCTACAGATGTCGCAGGGTGTCCTTACACATACTGCTACATTCCACTCCAACTGTTATTTGGCAGTTCATCCAATGGAAGCCTTCAACCTTCCATGCAATCAGCAATCTCTAACTTATCTCCTCTCATATTTACAAGCAATGATATAGTATGGGGTCCTACCAAAAATGTATTTGATTTCTATCTAACAGGTTCTTGTATAACATAATTTTTGTTAAAGTTAGTTTGTAAATGTAAAACATTTTTTGTAGTTTTACATGTAGCAAGGACGCTTTTATTTATTGATTCCTGTTTTGGCCTTTCATAAGCTGGCCATAGATGGATCAAAATTCAGCAGGTTCAGGAGGGACCAGATGAATTGTGATCCATCTTTGGGCATGCTGATTATACTGAAGTTCACTGACTTCTGAACAACCAGGTTGTCTGTTTTTTTCATGCTATAGCCGCCAGCAGTGATCATTGTATTCTGACTACTAGGAAACCTCCCACTGTCAAAATACAAAAGCTCTATAGGAGTGATTCTTTAACACTGTGTTGATGGGAGAATTGAGCAATTCTCTTTTCTGCAAAATTGCTTAATGTATGCCAAGCTGTACAATCACATTCAATCATATTTGGGCATTTTTACTATCACAAAAAACTATTTGTGAGAATTTGAAAAGTGTAAAACACTTCTATGTATTATGCTAAATTTTGCCATTACTGATAATATTTTCTTTTAACATTTTTTTTGGATTTAGTTATAGCACGCATGCATGACTATACCTGATAATTGTAGCATTAGGATGCATTTTTTGTTATTTTGTGGCTCAGATTACCATACATAATGCTTACCATCAATCTTTTCTATGTTTCCATCAGATTCCTCACCGCAGAGATCCTTTGCGGACTGCAGTTCCTTCATAACCGGGGGATTGTACACCGGGATCTTAAACCAGACAACATTATGCTGGACAGCATTGGACATGTGCGAATCAGTGACTTTGGCTTATCAGCAATAGGTGTAGACTCCTCCAAGGCACTGGATGACTCGGTCGGGACTCCAATGTACAGGGCACCAGAGGTAAGTATTGGCTCGTTTCGGTTTTTCTGTCTTCTTAATAAACCCAAATAATCATTACCGACCATTCTACTCTTTTTTTATATTTCAACAGATCTATTTGGAGCTGTCATATGGATATCCCGCTGACTATTTCTCCCTGGGAGTTATTGTCTATATGATGGCAACTGGATATTACCCATTCATGGGCTAAGGCCGCGTACAAACGCGGGGACTGTTCGCTCAACTTTGTCCGTCAAACAGTTTCAGCGGACAGTCCGCCCAAAATTAGCATGGACGGACTTGCCCACACACGACGAACGAACAGTCCGCTGAAACCGTGCGCGATGACGTGAACGGCACGTACGACGGGACTAGAAAACGACGTCCTATACACTGCAATGCAAACTTCGGCGTGTAAATCCTTTCTGAGCATGCGCGGAACTTAGTTTGACGAACAAGCCTACACACGAGGGGACTGTTCGCTGAAACAAAGTTTCAGCGGACAGTTTTTCAGAATTTCCGAAAAACTTTGTTCAGCAGACTGTCCGCTGAAACTGTCCGCTGAAAGCCCACACACGAGCGGACTGTCCGCCGAAACACTGTTCAGCGGACAAAGTTGAGCGAACAGTCCCCGCGTGTGTACGCGGCCTTAGAGGCTAACATGCTTGCATGCTCCATCCTCAACGAACGTCCACATTTCCCAGAGGATTTCAATATGGATCTCAAGAACCTCATAGGCGACATAGTAAGTAAACACCATCTGTAGCCAGTATAAAATGGCTATTCTATTAATATTATAAAAGTAGAATAGTAGAGTTATTGCCTATTTACCATTGATAACCTATTTTTTGTCTGTTGTTACAGCTCCTATGCGAATGGCAAGATATGAGAGCGATGCTTTGTGAAAATCTGCGAAGCCATCCATTCTTTATGAGCGTAGACTGGAAGAAAATGGAGGCTGGGGAAGTAAGCCCGCCATTTACCATGAAGACGGTAAGTATAGGAACCACATATGGGTCCTTGGCAGTGCATTGTCCAATTTTCTGCATTCTATTTTCTCCCAGCACTTGAGTGTGCATAACAATTTCAAATAGAAAGGCCATCATTGTACATATTTCAATAATAATGTTTCTTCTCTTTACAGTGCCCACCAATTGACCTGACAACAGAGATCAAATTGGAGGAAATCATACCTCCTCCCGAAGAACAAAGGGAGACTGAATTTACAGAAGAAGACCAGGAGCTTTATTGTGGGGTGTCTTTCACAACCAGCAGGTGGAGAGAAGTACACAGTACAGCTCTCCCTGCAGAAGAACCCCCAATCTTCAAAAGCCAACAATGAAGACACTTGAGGTAGTTTTTTTAGCTTACTGATTTAGGACTGAATTTTGTAAACCTGATTCATATACATATGTTCCTAGAAGAATCTGCACCTTCATCTGTTCCCATATTTGAGTAGGATAATATGTCTCTAGGAGCCGACTTTTATCTCTTAATAGAATCATATTTCGAGAACAGTGTACCTGCTTGCTGTAATCTAATGTTAAAGTTCTTCAAAATGCACACAGATTTCTAAATGGGCTTTGTAAACATTTCTACCTTTGTCTCTTCTCTTCAACAGATCTGCATCAGAGGATCTCAGTGTCAAATCGTCATCACTGGACCATCTTCTACAGCTTCACTTTACTAAAGGATTCTCATCAGCACTTGTCTCCAAGAGAGCAATGCCACCAGCTCTCTTGTAAGAGAAAGACCTTTTTCTACCGCAGGTGTGTGTTGGACCGGCTATAAGGGGAGGTTGGAGGCCGGTACTTTTTTTTTTTTTTTTTTTGTTTTAGTTGTGTGTTGGACTGGCTGTAAGGTGATGTTGGAGGCCAGTTTTTTTCTTATTTTTGCTTTCTGTCACTAGATGTGTGTTGAACCAGCAAAAAAAAAGAAATACTGGCTGGAATAATGTTCCAAGTTGGAAGCTCTGTGTGGCTTTACATGTGATTGCAAATATATGCAACCAAAACCTCAGTTTTTTTAACAAATTTTAAAAAAATAGTTTAGACTCTCAGTTTATTTCTTGCTATGTCACAATTTAGAAACAATGTTAGAGTAGTAGAGCTGCACTATTTATCGTTAAAAAAACGCAATCTCGATTCACCCCCTCTGACGATCTCTCCCGCTAAAAGTAGGCGATTCTTTCATATAAACAAGTGGAGAGATTATCTGCTCACTCATCTGTCAAAAGAAAGCATCCCGGGCAATCTGTCAAGTGTAGAACTTGAAACATTCTAACTAACTTACTTCTTAGATCAAAGCAATAGCACATCTGTGTAAACAAATAATCTGGGCAGTCTGCCAAGCTTTAATGCAGTAAGTTTATACATATATATATATATATATATATATATATATATATATATATATATATAAAATATATAATTTTAGCAGAGACCCTAGGGAATAAAATGGCAATTGCTGCAATATTTTATGTCACACTGTGTTTGCCCAGCAGTCTTTCAAATGCAATTGTTTGGGAAAAAATACACTTCAATAAATAAAAAAAAACGAAACGGTAAAGTTAGCACAATTTTTTTTTGTTTTAATGTGAAAGATGATGTTACGCTGCGAGTATCGTGAGAGAATCGTGATCTATCTTCTAAGCAAAAAAATCGTGATTCTCATTTTAGCCAGGATCGTGCAGCTCTATAGAGTAGAGTTAGGGACTGCACTTTGCAGAGGAGCCTTGACGTGGCAGTGCAGCTTCACATATATTTGCACATTTTCACAACCTAAACCTAACACAAATTGTGTAAAGTTTAGAATTTTTTCTTATTTTGCAGGCTAGCAGGTATGTATGCTGGAGCATTTTATGTATTGGACTATCTTGTGAACTGCTCTTCCCATGCCTACCTTACTTTAAGCACCCAATCACACTTTTGTGCTTTACTGTGATGTTACATGTGTTAACGTGTTGCAGTGCCATCCATTGTCAATGGTAGCCCAACACATTAACCCAATGCACTTCTGCCACACATGCATTGTGGCATACCACATTGCACATCCATTGCACTGTGCTGAGTCAGAAGAAATGGTGCGTTTAATTTTTGTCTATTCTGGAGTGTTGGCAGCCCATTCAATTAAGTATAATGCACCGCAACAAGCAGTTTTGAATCCAGTCTTGTAGCTTGCAATACATTGATCAAAGGAGGTGCAACTTTGGCAACTCTTATGCCGCGTACACACGAGCGGACTGTATGGCGTACTTAGTTCGTCATACAATCCGACGGACAGTCCGTCGTACTTTCGACTGAACGGACTTGACCACACACGGATGCACAAACAGTCCGTCGAAAGCTTGCGCGATGACGTGTACAGCACGTACGACGGGACTAGAAATAGGAAGTCCAAGACACAGCAAAGCACCCTTCCGCCGTGTAAATCCTTTCTGGGCATGCGCCATTCTTAGTCCGTCTAACTAGCTACTGATGAGCGGATTGTCCGCTAAAACCAAAGTACAACGGACAGAATTTTGAAAAATCCGAAATTCTTAGTACACCGGACTGCACGCTGAAAAAGTCAGCTGAAGCTCACACACGAGCGGACTGTCCGCTGAAATGTGTTTCGACGGACTAAGTACGCCATACAGTCCGCTCGTGTGTACGCGGCATTAAATGACAGGAGAGGGAAAAGGAAGGTAAGTGGACATGTTTTGCCCATGGTGAAGCCACAGAAAAACTTAAAAGCGGAACTTCACTCTCTTAAGCTGGTTATTTTTAATCCTTTTGCTACTAAATAGATAGGAGCATTTATTATATGTACTTGTTTGTATGGTTCTTCAGTTACTATCTGGTTTACAGGCCTAGGCAAATGATGTCATACAGTACATTCCAGGAGTCTGCAGGAAGGAGGAGGAGATTTCTCAGCTAAGCACACTCCTCACTATATGTGTTATACAGATGTATTCCCGGAGATATATGCTACATGAATCATCTACCCTTTTGCACCCACAGCCAGAAATGCTAGGGATGTTATTCAATGTGATTTCTCAGCAAAAATAAAGCATACAGACATGGGGGAATTTGCTTTTAATATAAAAAATAAATTAAACAGCATTTGTGGTGCTCAGATTGCTGCCATTAATTTCAAAGTTACCTTATTTTTTTCTTAAAATGGTACATTTTCTCAGTTTAAACATTTTATGTTTTTTATTGTGAACAAAATATGGGTTTATGAGACTGACAAATCATTTCATTCTGTTTTTCTACACATTTGACACAGCATCCCATTTTTTTTTGGAATTGGGATTGTAGTAGGACCCTAGAAATTAAGAATTGCTGGTTGTTAAGGATTGGGCGGCCGCCACGTCCTTAACAACCACAGCTCATCTGCTGTCAACCATGACTCATCTGCTGTCACTGTGATTCCCTGCTGACAGCAGAATGTAAGCAAGCAATGACAGCTTTAAAAAAAAACAAAAAACAGCACAAGGTCCCCCAATCTATATGAGGATCTTCGGGTCTGGTATGGATTTTAAGGGAAACCTCATGCCAAAATTTTAAAAATGGCATGGGGTCCCCCCAAAATCTATACCAGACCCTTATCTGACCATGCAGCCTGGCAGGCCAGGAAAGGGGGAATCAAGTGAGCACCCCCACCTCCTGAACCATACCAGGCCACATACAATGGGGGTGCTTTGGGACAAGGGCCTCTTCCACACAACCCTGGGAGGTGGTTGTGGGGGTCTGCCAGCAGCGGGCTTATCGAATCTGGAAGCCCCCTTTAACAAAGGGGCCTCCAGATCCAGCCCCCCCCCCCCACCATGTGAATGAGTAGGGGGTTCTCTCAACTTGGAGAGGCACCGCAGCTCGTCTAAGCGACTGGGGGAGGACTCTTCGGAGGAGGGCCAACAAGCTGGCATCCCAAGAAGTGCCTGGTTGCTGAGTTGTCAAGGAACTAACAGATCCACGCTTTTCCAGTACTACCAAGGAGACAGAGAACGTTCCAGATACTGAGGAAAGGTTCCTGTTGAGAGAACACCCGGACGCCTTGAATCCTCCCTCAGTTACTGCGCCTCGGACCAGCCGGTTCCGAGACTCGGGAAAAGATGGATCCATACCCCAAACCATGCGGGCCTAATGGGGCTAGTCAAAGACCATGTTGCGGGGCAGCACACGCTCCCATGACCGGAACCCCTCGCGGGGCTACCCTGGTGCAGATCCAGGAACAGGCAGCTATGGCCTCACGAACGAACCCTGAACACGTGACTTCAACATCTTATGTACCCTTCCCCAGACTCCAGCGGGGCCAGACGCACCCACTGATTGGCTCCGGGGAACGCTGATACCCAAAGCGCCCAACCAGGCCTGGTTCTGGCCTGTCATGTGCACCTAACTGTACACATGACCAGGCAGAACTCTAACACAGCCCAGCCAAACTGATGCTAAAGTTAAACCTACACAATCAGCCCTCAGAACCCCTTTACTGTTCTGAGGAAAAAAAATACATTTGAACATAGCAGACATCTTGTCCAAAGTGTTGCCGCTACAATAGGATATTCCGATTGTGTGTGGGCTTCATCTGACTTTTTTTTCAAAAAGTCTGACGGACCTAGAAATAGAACATGTTTTAAATCTTTTTGACGGAATCAGTTCCTATCGGGAAAAAAACGTTTGTCTGTATGCTAGTCCCACGGACCAAATACGACGCAATGGCAGTTATTGGCTACCAGCTATTGAACTTCCTTTACTAGTCCCGTTGTATGTCATCGCGTTTGAAATGAACATACTTTGGTATGATCACGATAGGCAAGTCCATTCGGTCACAACTCCATTGGAAACGCCATCGGAAAGACCGAGTTTATTCTGACAGAAAGTCCAGTCATGTGTACGCGGCATAAGTGTAGCAATATGATTACATTTAATGAAGGTACAACATTTAGCAACTCACATGGTCGATGGTTAAAAGAGGCACATCTAAGTATGCAAGCACCTGGGGTAAAGCTGTCCACATAGACTGTCCTCCACATCACCGTCTCTCACCTCTGTCAGTCTGCAATCATGACCGGGAAGACTACCCTGCGGTTGAGCGTTTTGAAAGTGAAGCTTCAAGCACTCACACATGGAGCAAAGCGTGGAAGAGATGAGGTTGATGGTGGTGCAAGGGAAGGTCTATATGGACAGCTTTACCCCGGATGCCTACATACTTAGATGTGCCTGTTTTATTCATCAACCATGTGACTTGCTAAATGTTGTACCTTCATTAAATGTAACCATATTGCTACACTTCGAGGCGCCTCTGTTCGGTTTTCTACTCAGTTGTGACGTGACCCTACTTGCTTACATCAGGTGCCTCCAGCGCAGTCTCTCCTTACATGCAGGCTGTGTCCCATCAAATGCAGCCTGTGTCCCATCAAATGTAGCCTGTGTCCCATCAAATGCAGCCTATGTCCTATCAAATGCAACCTGTGTCATATCAAATCCCCCTCCCCCTTCTTTGCGGAAGGTCCAGACCGATACAGCGGTACTTACCTTGCTGTGTTGTCCTCTCCTGCTGTGTCTCCTTCCACTGGCAGCAGCGATGGAGGAGTCCGCTCCTTATACTTCCGATTTTCTCTCACGGGCGCAATGGGAGAGAGAAAACAGGAAGTGACATCTAACTCAGATGTCAATTAAACTGCCCGGCCATAGTAATAGATACTACGAGCACCAGGCTGAAGCTAGTCGCACTTCGGAAAGCGCCGCAGGGCGGGACTGTCAGGAACCATGAAACAGACAGAGACAGAAGTACAATCAAATCACACTTGTTTATTAATAAAAATAAAAAGGTAAATAGGAAAAAGCGTAGTCAAGCATAGCCAGAGTCCAGTAGCCAGATCGGGTAGTCAGCCTGTCCAAAGTTCGTAAACCAGATCGGGTAATCAGCCAGTCCAGACGCCAGGGATCCAAGGAGAGCAACTGCAAGCAGGATAGAAGCCATGAGGGATGTCAGCAAGCCAGTCTTGAAACAAACAGCAGGAGATGGTTCCTAGTGATGTGACCAACGCGAAGGCAAAGGAAAGAGTGAGCTGGAAGGCTTTAAATAGGCAGGTCAGACGAGCATCATCGGTAACAGTTGGTAACTGTGGAAAGAGAAGAGAGCTGGCAATTAGCTGACAGCTAAGCGGCCAGCCCAGAGGAGGAAGGGCTAAGCCAGCCCTGACAGGGACAAAGCCCCGCTATAGAAGCACCGCGTCTGCAATCTCGTGATTGCATAGTTGTGGAGCTTCCCATAAGTGTACTGTGTCCGGCATCCGAACATAGTGCACTCAAGGACCTTTTTTTATAGATTTTTTTTTTAAAGGGCTAGTTTAAAAAAATAAAATACATTTTGTGACTGCCTGGAGAGGATATGGACGGGCCGCCACTGATCTGGACTGGATGGCTTACAGTGGTTCTACACCCTGTACAACCACTCTTACCTACACGTAAGCCTATATTAAGGCTTACCTGTAGGTGCTTGAAATATCTCCTAAACCTCCACAGTTTATGAGATATTTACTAAAAAGACAAGCGCCGATAACTACGGCGTATGTGCCCTTTAGAAAGGGCACATCATGCCGTTTCTAATAGGGGGTCATGCCTTGACTTGCGGCTCCCGTGCGCATGCGCGTGAGTGACGTCACACGACTCTGGCCAATCACGGAGCTGAAGTTTGCAGCCTCAGAAGGAAGAGGGGCGAAGATGGGCGCTCCCTGCTCGTGGGGACAACGGCGACATTGCTGGCTTTGGTGTCAGGCAAGTGACACATAATGAGTTACTATGCGATGCATAGTAAGTAGCCCAATATGCTTTACCTTTGCAGGGAAATAAAGAGGAAGTAAAACCCACCAGGGTTTTCTTCCTCTTTAAACACTAGGCGTCACAGCGTGGACTCCAATTGCCGGGAGGGCATCCCTGGACGTCCTCTAATTTATTCCCCTCAGCGCGCCACCGCGGGCACGCATCTGGGAAAATCTGAGTTGCCCGTTTCCCCTGGACACAGCCAATCAAAGATTGTGCAAAATGGCCAATCACAGCGCCCATTTAGCACTTGATCTGAGTGTCCAATGAGAGATGATCTCATATGTAAACATTTGAGATCATCTCTCATTGCCGGTGTTGTGTCAAAAACTGTCCGGCCATCGGATAGTGTCCGCCCCGTACTGCGCAGGCGCAGTACTTGCGCAGTACGGACAAGGAGATGCCGAAGTCTCAGAAGAAGAACGGCACCTGCGCACTGAGTCCAGTTGCAAGCCACACCATCCAAGTGGATATACGGTAGCATACATACTAACAGGGCTGCTCGCCACACTTCGGGCACGGCCTCGCTTTACTTGGCTATTTTTTATTCTAACTCTATGTCCACTTGGAAAGTTGGGCTTGAACCTGGACTCACAGCGCAGGCGCCATTCATCATCGGAGACGTTCGGCGTCTCCTTGTCCTCCGTACTGCACAAGCGCAGTACAGGGCGGACACTATCCGAGCGGGGACAGTATTTGACACATCACTGGCTCTCCCTCCTCACACAGAGACAGCGTGTGAGAAGGGAGAGTGAACGGCTGCAGCGTGAGTGAAAGAAAAAAAATTTAAAATAAAGTGCCCACGGTACCTGTCAGTACCATATGTCCCCTGTGCCATCCATCCGCAGTGCCACGTATAAGTGCCATCTGTCAGTGTCACCAGTGCCACCTATTAGTGCCATCTGTCATCAGTGCCACGTATTAGTGCCATCTATCATCAGTGCCACGTATTAGTGTCACGTGTCATCAGTGCCTCATATTAGTGCCACGTGTCATCAGTGCCACATATTAGTGCCATCTGTCATCAGTGTCACGTGTCATAAGTGCCTCGTATCCACGTCATCAGTGCCACCTGTTAGTGTCACGTGTCATCAGGGCCACGTATCAGTGTCATCTGTCATCAGTGTCATCTGTCATCAGTGCCACATATTAGTGCCATCTGTCATCAGTGCCACGTATAAGTGCCACTTGTCATCAGTGCCACGTATTAGTGCCATCCGTCATCAGTGCCACGTGTCATCAGTGCCACATATTAGTGCCATCTGTCATCAGTGCCACCTATTAGTGCCATCTGTCATCAGTGCCACGTATTAGTGCCATCTATCATCAGTGCCACGTATTAGTGTCACGTGTCATCAGTGCCTCATATTAGTGCCACGTGTCATCAGTGCCACATATTAGTGCCATCTGTCATCAGTGTCACGTGTCATAAGTGCCTCGTATCCGCGTCATCAGTGCCACCTGTTAGTGTCACGTGTCATCAGGGCCACGTATCAGTGTCATCTGTCATCAGTGTCATCTGTCATCAGTGCCACATATTAGTGCCATCTGTCATCAGTGCCACGTATTAGTGCCACTTGTCATCAGTGCCACGTATTAGTGCCATCCGTCATCAGTGCCACGTGTCATCAGTGCCACATATTAGTGCCATCTGTCATCAGTACCACATCAGTGTCACGTGCCATCACTGCCACGTATTAGTGCCATCTGTCATCAGTGCCACATCATTGTCATGTGTCATTTTCCTGGTGCTCCAGGGCCTTCAAAAGTGTAATAGGTCAGGGTTCCTCAATCAGGGTTCCTCCAATGGTTGCTAGGGGTTCCTTGAGCAATGACCAATTTTTCCCTCTCAGATAAGTTCCCAGTGACACCAATGATCTTTTTAGCTATGTGTAGGGGGGAAATTCTTCCCCAAGACCATAGATATAAGGAGCACTCTTCCACTGACCATTAAACCAATGTATCATGAGTTGTAGATATATCCATTGTTAACAGGGGTTCCCTGAGACCGAAAAGGCTTTTTTCAAGGGTTCCTCTGTGTTGAAAAGGTTGAGAAAGTTTGTAAAGAGTAGTCAACAAGCTAGATGTGTAATTTATGCTCCTAGAACATGTGAGGGCGCTCCCTGCATGTTGGGCCTCTCTATGTGGCTAGGCTGTGAAAAAGTCCCACACATGTGGTATCGTAATACTCAGGAGTAGTAGAATGTATTTTAGGGTGTCATTTGTGGTATACAAATGCCACGTGAGAGAAATAACCTATTACAATGGCAATTTTAAGGGAAAAAGAATCTTCATTTTGCAAAGAATTGTGGGAAAAAAATGACGACATGAAAAAACCTCACCATGCATCTTACTAAATACCTTGGAATGTCTACTTTCAAAAAAGGGGTAATTTGGGGGGGTATTTGTACTTTCCTGGCTGGTTCGGGTCACAAGAAATGAGATAGGCCACCAGTACATCAGGTGTGATCATTTTTTTTTATTTGCACACCACAGCTTGTAGACTCTCTAACTTTCACAAAACCAAATACTAACCACTAATTTGGGTTATTTTTACCAAAGATATGTAGCAGTATAAATTGTAGCCAAAATTTATGAAGAAAAATTAATAATTTGCAAAATTTTATCACAGAAACAAAGAAAAAATGCTTTTTTTCAAAATGTTCTGTCTTTTTTCATTTATAGCGTATTCATTTAAAACCCAGAGGTGATCAAATACCACCATAAGAAAACTCTATTTGTATGAAAAAAGGACAAAAAAAAGCATTTGGGTATTACATGAGTAATTGTCATTCAAAGTGTGAGAGCACTGAAAGCTGAAAATTGGTCTGGTCACGAGGGGAGTTTAAGTGCCCAATTGTCAAGTGGTTAAGTAGGCAGAACTAATGAGCAGGATATCATCAACAGGTGAGTCACTGTGGAGAGATAGGAGCTGGCAATTACCCGACAGCTGGGCGGCCAGCTTTCAGAAGGAAGGGCCCAGTCCTGACACTTTGGCAGTTGGTTCCACTTGCCATGCACACCTACTGAACTCAAAGGGAATGCACCACAACCACATAATGAATTCCTGGCATGCAGTAGCGCTGCTGTATTTTAATGTAAATTCTCCTTTGGTATTACAAATAAATAAATAAATAAAGGCATTCAGGGGTGGACAGTATCGCCTTCTGAACAGCTATATATGTATCTTTACCTGTCAAATGTCTCCCTTCTGTCTGTTATGAGACCCGAAAAACTTCAGATTCTGTGGTTGGGTCTGTTGTCTGGAGCTCGTTGGGTGAAGTCGTGATGTCAGTAGACTCCCCGCCCACCTCTACACTCCTCTTGTCAATATACATTTTCTCCTGTGTATTTCTTACACTGAACTTCTGCTATGATCTCTAACATCCAGTGAAAAGACAGGAAAGTAACCACATGACTTCAGCATGCCCAAATATGCTGAGGTGTGGAACATCCAATCCTGACAGAGCAGCAAAATAAAGGAGTGGGAGGGAATTAAAAAATAATGCGTGTCTCTTAGGCTAGTGCGCGAGATATGTAAATCACCTGTCACTCACAGCAAGGGGGAGGATTTGACAAAGTTTTTCTCTGTTTGTCAAGATTTATCTCACTGAACAATAAAGAGAATTGCTCAGAGCTGGATTAACTCTTTGTGGCAAGACGGGGCTTAAATGATAGGAAATCTTATTCTCTACATTATGACATCAAAAAAATAAAAAATTTGGGTTTACATCCACTTTAAGCTTCCATTAAAATTAAAGAAAAGAAGCAATCACTTAAAACAACAAAGAAAGTTTTTGACAAAATCTATCCAACTCCCACAGCTCTGCTTTCTTTACATTGATGATGTCACTGCTACTTTAAAAGGTCAGATATACAAACTCCGTCTGCCCATCACAAACTTTCCCTGTATGCTGATGACCTCCTTGTGTATATTCAGGATCCTCACATCTCCTTACCAGCCCTACTCAGTGAATTTCAACGTTTTGGTATCTATAGTAACTTTAAGCTCAACATCTCTAAGACAGAAGCCCTTAACATATCCCTTACCCCCTCCACGCTGTCCCTTCTGAAATCCAACTTCTCATTTAAATGGCAGGCCAAGGGGATCTCTTACCTAGGGGTCGTTATACCCTCCAACTTAGCTGATTTGTTTTCCCTGAATTATATCCCCCTGCTTAACCGTATACGGAAGGACCTCGAGGAGTGGGGGGGATCTCCCTTACCCTGGTTCGGACGGATTAATACCCTAAAGATGGACACTCTACCCAAGTTCCTGTATTTATCTCAAACAATCCCCATCCACGTCCCCAAATCATTTTTTATCTCCCTACGCTCGTTGGCAATCAAATTCATGTGGAACAGGGGCCTCCCCAGGGTTAAATTTAAACTACTAACGATCCCGAAGACTATGGGAGGAACAGGCCTCCCTGACTTTGAGACTTATCATAAGGCCGCTCACCTGACTCGCATCATAGAATGGTTCCCTCGCCCTTCCTGCAAGGCCTCGGTGTCTGTTGAACAGGACCTTTCTCCTGTAGATCTCCGAGCTCTTCCATGGGGTTATAAACAGGACTACTCTCGTATGACATCCTTGTCCCCACTGACTCTGGCCTCCCTGACGATGTGGTACAGGACGGGGCTAAACACCACTCTCTCCTCAGATCCGGGCCCCCTAACGTCCCTCTTTGACCATCCTGCTTTACCACAAAGTACAGGGGCAGCCTCCCTAGGACCCTTTAAGCGTACAGAATGGCCGCAAGCCCGTACATTTGTGCATCCCTCTCAGGGGACCCCGGTCTGCGTGACAGATTCCGGAGATTGGCTCACGGCCCTACATATATCCACATTTGCCAAACGCCTACACTCCTCCTCTCAAATACATCGTAAGCTTACCGACTTCGAGGAACTGTGCTCGCTCCCAGAAACTCCCAAACACTTACTATCCTCCTTATATAACCTACTGCAGACTTTAGCACACGATCAACTCCCACACTACACCGGGCTGTGGTCTGCGGATTTGGGTGAAGACATCTCTGTGCCGGAATGGCATACCTCTTTTCATTTCACACATAAGTCAACAATCTCCTGCTACTCCCAAGAAAAGAACTACAAACTATTATCAAGGTGGTACAGGGACCCTGCTACTTTACACAGGATTTTCCCGTCTACACCAGCCACCTGCTGGCGCTGTGAAGCTTCAGTCGGAACTTACATGCATGTCTGGTGGGACTGTGAGAGGATCCGCCCCTTTTGGACACAGGTTTTTGAATGTTATAATCTCTTAGCTGATATTCCGGCTCCTATCTCTCCAAAAATTGCATTACTCTCTATACTGCCCGGGTCTATTAAATCACAGAGACAAAGATTGCTCCGTTTCTTTATGTCCTCTGCTAGACAGCTGATACCTGCTTATTGGAAAACGACGACCACTCCCCCATTGTCACGGTGGGTGTCGATTATGAATGACACTATGAGAATGGAGGAGATGTTGGCACTGGACAATGACACTTACGCCAAATTTCTTTCTCAATGGTCGATCTGGCTCCGCTTCTCTTCTTCTGACACTTTAATGAACCAAATCTTGAACGCATGAGGACACTGTGGGCTCTCCCTCACCCTACCCCCTCCCCTGCCCATATTCCTTCCCCCTCGCCCCCTCCCTCCCCCTTTCCTCTCCTCCCCTCTTGCTATTTAGCTTTCCCCTGTACCGCCTTGCTCCTTTAACTTTGCTCCTCTCTCTTCTCTCTTTCTTTCTATCTTTCCTATATTATTGTTTAAATATTGCCTCATGTAGTAACCCATGAGTATTTCTCACTACTGTGGCCTCATGGATCGGTGAGCAGGACGTTTTCTCTACTCTCCAAGTTTCCCGTCAGGGACCGGCTATGGCCAATAGTCGTTAGCCGGCCTCCCGTAAATGTTCTCCTGTTAATGTTCCTGTCTACACTTGCCTCATGATGGTTACTGTTTATTGTTTTTACCTGAAATGTTTCAATAAAAATATTTTCAACACTAAAAGGTCAGATATAGGTTTACAAAGGCTTTTTGTGCATGCATTGGATTATTATAATTTGTGGCTATTACCTGTTCTCAGTTGCTGTGACCTAATTTTCACCCTCCAGTTCAAGCACCGACACATATTATTACAGTAAAAAACAGCAAATGCATGCAATCTAACACTATGTACAATAATGTGTGTTGTATTTTATTCTTCTATCCTGAAGTTAGCTCTTTTTTTTTTTATCATCTCAAGTGTGTGGAGTCAGTAAGGACATATCATGAGTTAATAGGAAGTGTTTGGTTATCTTTGTATAGGAATGTGAAAGAACAAATACTGTACCAATTAGCCGTATCAGTGATTATCTAGTGATTCATGTTTATATAGTGTTACGTTTAATAGGTGTTGCTTAATCTTGGTCTCTAACAACATAATATCCAGGGAAGTGCGAAGAGAGGATTAGAGGAGAGCGATTCGATTTTGTGGTGTACGAGAGATACACGTCTACCAGGAAGTTTAGAAGTTATCGGAATTTAGAATCACTTGTAAGTACTACAACCAATATCTATTCTATATATATATTTAAAATATGAGGGGAGGGATGGGACCGTATGTGAAAAGGTTTGGTCAGTCTGACCCAAATATAGAAAACATAGAAAGAACACCTTGTACTGGAGGTACGGAGAGGAACCCCTTTGGGGGTGTTATTAGACAGATCAAACCAGAAGTAAAAAAGTATACATTTTATTACAAAATGTCAATAATATACATGTACAGAAAATACATATGAAGCATAAAAGCTATATCTAATACCCTACCTCGCTTAAGGGGCGGGCTGTGCCGCGCACCCTTATGCAGGGGGGCTCAAGGGAGAAGGATCGCGCAATGATTTCACACAGCCCCTCCCATTTTCAACAGCAGCTGATTTAAATCACACTTGGATTTTGCCTTCCTTACAGGTCTTCTTATAGCGGCCCCCAGGCCTCTTTTTAGATGCTGAGGGAGCGGTTGGTTAGGAGGAAGCACATTCCACTCTTAAGGTTGGTCTATTCAATTTGATAGGTATTAGTATATTTTGTCCTGCATAATTACCTTTTTGAGATGCAAGGGCAAATGATTGCTTCAATCTTTAATTGATTGTTGGACATACCTCCATAGCAATTGATGCTGATATACATATATATCTTTTATACCATTAGAGCGGCATTGGTCCAGTTTTGGTGGTTGGCTGTACTATGCGCCACCATTTCTGAGTCCTTGTAGCAAAGCAAGCACCGGTTCTTTCATGTGGTTTGGCTGCCTGGTGGATTTGGAGGATGAATGCCCTAATAACCAATGAGTTTTCCTGACCAAGTCAATCCCTTTTAGATATATGCTCAGTGTGAATTATTTGCCATGTAAATAAACTAGTTCATGTTCTATATCACGTGTCATGTTAACACATTGCGTGGTTTGCTGTTTAGCTGAACAATTATGGATATAATTACTTAATATTAAATTTATCTGCATACTCCCCTTTTTTTGTAGAAACCCTATACCCATCTGAATTAATAACATAAAACCTCTGAAGAAGGACTTTCAGTCCGTAACATGTAAGGTGTTATATATACTGTGATGATCGCCGCCAGTCCTTCCTGCACCAGGATGGTGACTAATCTATACAATTGTATCAATCAGGTCAGGGTATTAGATGTGGCTTTTATGCTTCATATGTATTGTCTGTACATGTATATTATTAAAATTTTGGAATAAAATGTAGACTTTTTTACTTCTGATTTTATCTCTCTATTAACGACCCCAAGGGGTTCCTCACCGTACCTCCGGTACAAGGTGTTCTTTCTATGTTTTCTATGTATATTTATATCACTTTTGTAATGATTCTCTCACTTCTATGTAGATCAAAGAGCTTCAGAACAGAGGATGTTCAGATTTTTACTTTTTAGATTCACACATATTTTCCAAATAACCAACAGTGGAAAATTAGTTGTTTGTCATTTGTGTAAACTAGCCTTTCCAAACCTTTTACCCCAATCAAAACCTTGAAATATTTTTAAAGGCTTGGGGAACCCCTGCTAAAACCAATTAATTTGGTGGTTAGGTGGTTAGTTAGGAAAAATGCTCTCCATACAGTGGTGGTCAGAATAAAATCCTTAAAGACAGCTAAAAATGTAATTGGTGTTATGCAGCTAGCTCTTCCAAGTAGCAATGGCCCTGCACCTATGCATGCACCCTAGAATGGGAGATCAATCAGCCACAAGTCAAGAAAAGCCCAGCAACCTCCAGAGCTGGGGACTCCAAACGTTCTAAACAAAGGTTCAGTTTACTGTCCTCCAGACTTAAGGGGGGCCAGACTGTTGCCATTGGGAGTAGAAAAGGGTCCGACATCAGTGGGAATAAACAATGCCTCATCTTTGGTATCAGTGGGAGTAATAGCGCCCCATCGTGGGCTGCTGGGTACTCATTCTGGAAAGTTCAGGTGACAAGGAAGTTTCCCCAAATACCCACTCTTGATTTGCAGTTAATGATCTGAAACGGCTTATTGTTGCCTGATACCCCGTGGCTGAGAGTGAGTGATCGCATTCCTGCCATTCTGTGTGACAATCTTGAAGATTAACCATTGCATTTCTGGGTCCCATATAATGGCGACCTAGAGTTCTGGTAAGCGGCCAGAGATTCTATTGGTGGCGGTATCGGCTATACTTCACAGCACTTTTTCGAAAGGGTGTGTGTTCAATTTATCACACAAATTCTGTTGACACGTTTGCATGCATCTCTTCAGTTTGGGATTTCACACTTTATATGGACTTTAATTTGTTTGGAGTTAATAATCTATTTTTTTCACAAATTAATTAATTTATTAATTTTTTTAATTAATTTATTATTGGAAACTTTCATGTTGATTTTTTTCACTAAAGATTATGTTGCATGAAATTGGGGAGTAATTCATTTATTAATTAAATTTTTTCCCACTAATTATTATGCTGTATGAAATTGTGGTTTATATTTGCTAGTTTGTTACACTATCACGGTGTAGGTGATTTATACTATTTTTTATATTATTAAGATTTTTCTGATTGGTTTATTGCACAGGTAACCAATGTATTCACTTTAGTTATTAACTATAAAAAAATATATATATATTTTTAATCACTTATTAGCGCGGCTCCTTACATCGTTGGTGTCAGTGGGAGGAATAGCGCCATATCATTGGTGTAGTTGGGAGGAATTGTTCCCCATCATTATTGTCACTGGCCCACATTTGTTGGTGTAATTGGGAGGAAATGTGCCCCATCTTTGGTGTCATTGGGAGGAATTGTGCCAAGTATTTGGTGTCATTGGGAGGAATTCTGACCCATCGTTGGTGTCCTTGGGAAAAATTCAGCCCCTTCATTGGTTTCAATAATGGGAATTATGTTCCATTGTTGGTATATCAGTGTATAAAATGAGTGCCCCATGGGCCGGAAAAAGCAAGCAAATGGCCGCATCTGTCCCCCCGGCCACAGTTTGGAGACCACTGCTTTAGAGGGAACTTGGTTGAGAATGGCTGGTGTACTAATAACTAAGGTGCACATTGAGGTGAGATGAAAGTCTCCCATTTTGGATGCTTTTGGCCATTTCAGATAATGAACGCATGGCGACGAAGTAGCTACAGACAAGATCTACTGGACAGATATTAATGAAGGCTACACAATGGATACCCTTACAAAGAGTTAATCATATCATTGGCTCTGCAACCATAGAGGCATCATCAAATGGGAGGCCAATCAGCCACAGTTCAAGCAACCCCTAGTAAACCCTAGGGTTCCACAAAACCTTGCTTCGAGAATGATTGGTGTAAATTAAGGTTCATTTTTACATGAGATGAAAGTCTCCCATTCTGGCTACTTTTGGCTGTCAGGGGACAATCTCTTGTCTGTGGGGTAGCTGTAGACAATATCTACCAGACAAATCTCGATGGAGGAATTGATTATAGTTTATAAAATTATGCAGTGTTATTCCCCAATGATTAGACAATAGCTGGACATTCTATAGCTTGTTGACCCATACCTTCCTTTTCCTTAGCTTAAATAGGATACTTATGCAACACAAGTGTTCATGGTTATAGCTGTGCCAAAAAGACATCATGAGATGATCAGACTTTGCTACTCGTTCAGTTGTTATCAGTGGGGGTTATTTACTAATACTGAGAATTGCAAAATCAAGTTCAACTCTACATAGAAACCAATCAGCTTCCAGGATTTATTGCTAAAGCTTAAATGAACAAGCTGAAGTTAGAAGTTGATTGGCTACCATGCACAGCTGCACCAGTTTTAGTAAATACCCCCCAATGTGTCTGACTAGCAAGCTGATGAGCTTCATGAAGTTGGGAGCCCAATGCCCAATATGACAATCTGTGTAAGAATAGAGTATTTATTCAAAATAGCTATTCTCATATTGTATTTATCAAAACATTGTACTGTTAACCTAATCTGGATACCAACAAACAGAAGCATAAATTCATCAAATATGTGGATGACTGCATGGATTCCTTTAAATTGCAGACAGATATGAGAAATCATAAAATATATTCACTAATAATATAGGAAATGTTCATAATCCTGTCAAAAGACAAGCAGAACATCATGGCCAATTTGGGATTTTTCCAACTGTACAGTTTTGCATTCTTCTTATACTTGGACATACAGTATTAGCAAGGTGTTGTAGAATAATTGCCAGTTATTGGAAAGTGTCAGCATGCTGTAAAATATTTGAAACAGATGACTGTTGGTGGTCAGAAACACCAGAATAATCCTCAATGACTTACAAAATATTCTGCTATTTAATCTAAATCCAAAAAATTAAACATGTAGTTTTACTATAAGCAGATCTGAATGGCTGGAATTCCATTGCTGGAGCCAGTAGCCCCTAAACAACATTACTCGGTTAGGATCACCTCTTTAAATAGTAGGACTGCTTTCCTGGTCCTTTTTTACTATTTCTACTGATAATGGAAAAAATATATAACCACGAATACAAATATACCTTATTAATTATGTCTAATAGTAAATCCGGCTCTGCCAGTATGGGAACCCTGGGTTACAACTCTGGATTACGCTGTGCCCCAACCTTCACCACCCTTCTCCCTGTTTTTCTTTACTCTTTCTGAGCCATTGTGGGGAAAGGTTGACATCAACTCTGTGTAATCAACTATACAGAGGTTAAGTAAAGTTGGTCAGGGTTAAGGCTGGAGTCACACCTATACATTTTTAGTGCTTTTTGCATTTTACAGATTTGCACGACAGTCCATTTAACATGATTTCCTATGGAACACGTTCTGTAGTGCAGATCTGCAAAATGCAAAAAGCACTAAAAATGCATAGGTGTAAATCCAGCCTAAGTCAGGGCTCCGGGAATTATAGGTTATAAGAGAGCTGATTTGGGCAGAGTCTCTTTAAGAAGCTGGAGAGTCAGCTCATTAACCACTTGCCGACCAATCATGTATCTGGTATGCCACCAGGGTTGCCAACCATCAATCATTTTACAGACAAATCTATAGATTGAGAGGCGCTGGGTAACATGATATTCTGTATTGACCTTTTCAGTGTAAACTAGGCAAATGACTTGTTATGGGTATTGTCAGTATTTCCATATTGTGTTTATACTGTTTATATATCAATTGTCTTGAAAAAATGTGCTCTATCAGTAAATTTTCCATGTTTTGTCAGTAAAAAATGCTGTGGGAGGTTGTCAACACTGTACGTCACTGGACTTCAAGTGGTTATACCGGGACAATGCCTGCAGCTGCAGGATTCATCCCAGTAGCCGTCTTCTTAGAGCCAATGGTTGGTTCTCTTGTAAAAGCAATCCTAGCAGCTATCTAACCTCTGAATTGCTTTTACGCAATCGACCAGCCGGCGCTTTCACTGGCTGTTCCGAAAGCCAAACAAAGACTGGATCTGCTTTGTTCAGCTCTGGGTTATGATAGCCTGAAAGCGTTAACCTGACATCACTTACGGTTTACTTGAATGCAAACAATGCCATTTTCAAAAATTAAAAGCATTCAAACACACCCATCTTTGTGTGATCCAATGCTTTTAAGGGCAAAGGAGGGATTTGGAGTCTAATGCCCCGTACACACGATCAGAAATTCTGTCAGAAAAATCTTGGATGGTTTTTCCAACGGAATTCTGCTCAAGCTTGCCTTGCATACACATGGTCACACAAAAGTTCTCTGAACTTTCCGACCGTCAAGAATTTCCTGTGACATACAACACTACGATGAGCTGAGAAAATTAAGTTCAATGCTTCCGAGCATGCTTTGAATTGTTTTCGAGCATGCGTAGGAATTTTACGCATCAGAATTTGTACAGACGATCGGAATTTCCGATCGGAACTTTTTAGCCCTGTACACACGAGAGGACTTATGTCCGACAGACTTCCGAAGGAGTTCCGTCGGAGTTCTGCCGGAGTTCCGACGGAGTTCTGACGGACTTTTCGGCTGAGCGGACTTGGCCACACACAATCACACTAAACTCCGACGGATTCGAACGTGATGACGTACGACTGGATTTGAATAAGGAAGTTCATAGCCAGTAGCCAATAGCTGTCCTAGCGTCGGTTTTAGTCCATCGGAATAGCATACACACGAGCAAATTTTTCGAAGGGACCGGGTCCGGCGGAGTTCCTTCGGAAAAATTTGAAGCATGTTCCATATTCTAAAGTCCTTCGGACTTTGGCGAGTCAAAAGTCCGTTGCAGCCCACACACGATCGAATAGTCTGACGGACTCAGTCCGTCGGACTTTGGATGTTGAAAAGTCCGCTCGTGTGTACGGGGCTTTTCTGACTGAAAAATAGAGAACCTGCTCTCAATCTTTTGCTGGCGGGAATTTGGCCAGCAAAAGACCGATGGAGCATACACACGGTTTTCCGCCCAAAAGCTCTCAAAAGGTCTTTTGCTGCCCGAATTTCCGATCGTGTATATGGTGCATTATAGACCCCAGATCTCTCCATAAAGTGTACCTGTCACATGCCTATTGCTGTCACAAGGGATGTTTAGGGCCCTCCGATTCCTCCTGTATTGAATTGTATAGTAACTGTACTGTCTGCCTGCATGGTGTAAAGCACTGTGCAAACTATTGGCGCTATATAAATCCTGTATAATAATAATAATAATGTTTACATTCCTTGTGACACTGTAAAAAAAATTAAAATAAAATAAAGTGCCCCTGCCCCCCCGTGCTCACGCACAAAGGCAAACACACACGCCAGTCCCACATGCACGTAGCAATCATCCTACACATGTGAGGTATCACTTCGAATGTCTGATCATGAGCAGTAATTCTAGCACCAGACCTTGTTACATTGTGTGTTGCCGTTGTACAGGTGTGTGCATTTTTTAAAAATATATGTTTGGGGTTCTAAGAAATTTTCTAGAAAAAAATAGTGATTGTTACATGTAAACAAAAAGTGCCAGAGAAGGCCTGGTTTTTGTCCATTTTATGACAATCCCAGTTTTAGGTGGACTGACCTTTTACATCTATTTCCCTTTCAGCATGATGGACAGTTCTTTGGAGTTCTGTCGCCAAAAGGAAGATCTTGTTCGCACAGTGAGGACCCTGCAGGTTGCCACTCAGAACACACTACAGAAAACAGTCCCTCTCCTCTCTTCCCAGATGGGTCTGGGGCTCCTGAGACCTTCCCATGTAAATCAGCTCTCCAAAAAGACCAGTCAGGTTTGCAGAGACCTAGAAAATGTTGGTAATCTGCTCTTATTTCGTCAGGATGAGCTCATTCAGACAATATCAGTGCCCGGGACAGGAGGCTCTAATTCTCTTCAGTGGTGTTCAGATGGCTCTCTCTATGTGTGTGGATATAATGGACCCTATGTTCATCTACTAAATAGCCATGGAAAACCCAGTCAAGCCCTTTATTGTCGTGATGATGACCTCTTCCTTCCAGATAGTATTGCCATGACCCGTCTTGGTTCTATAGTGGTCACTGATATCGCCAAAGGCGTTGTGCGTATTCACAATCCCACCACACAACCACCTTGGGTTAAGGTGGGGGGTCATTTCCAGTCTCCAAAAGGTATCGCTGTGGACTCATCTGGGCAGATCCTAGTTGTAGAATACATGACTGGAACAGTCCAGGCTTTCCACATAGACAGAATTCATCGAGTACATGGAATTAAAAAGGTTTCTGGTCTTCAAGGTCCACAGAACATATGCGCTACATCAGATGGGGGGTTTGCAGTGTCTGAGGAGTGTGGAGATGTTAAGTTATTTACAAGCAACTTAAAGCTTTGTGGTTCCATCTCAGAAATATACCAGCATAAGTTTGGGAATCCTTCAGGAATTTGTGCCGACCCTGAAGGGAACATATTAGTGGCTGATGTCCAGAAAAGGAATGTCACCCTCTTCCCAGTTAGTGGGTCCCCCATTTGTATTGTCTCCAAGGGCCTTTGCAAGCCATCAGGCCTATCATGCTCTCCATTTGGTCTCTTGTATGTGGCAGATTCTGGGGACAATTCTGTTAAGGTGTACAAGTATCGTGTAAAGCCATACTATGCTCCCATCAGCCCTAGGAAATCAGGAGACGCTCAGTCCCAGACCCCAAGGGCATAAGGCCACCTTCACCCACTGATACATACCTTCACAACCCTTCACTGTTGTCAGGAGCTCTTTGAAATCCTGGTATAAAGAAACACATGCCCATCTTCTTGATCAGGCTGCATTGTTTAGGCTTCAGGGGCCCTTCGCCCACCTGAATCCTGTCACATAGAGGAAGCTCTGACAATGACCAAGACTGAGCTTACACAGCAATAAGAACTCCTGCAGGTTAACCATGTGGCAGAAGAGTACAGTATATGAATCAGTGGTGGTGGTGGTGGAGCCCTATCAGGAAAACTTGTCACTTTGCCATGAAAAGACAGTGGCAGATTTTCTCTGTGAACATTTCAAAGAAAAAAGATGTTTGTAGCAAACCATTTGTCATTTAAAAAAAAATAATCTGGTTGTTTGCAGTAAACAGGGCCATTAGGCAAAGAGCAATGGCAGACTGATAAAGGATTGGTTTTGATTGGTTGTTGTGGTTTATGAGGGGCATCATTATTCTTTGAACTACTTTATAAAGTGTATTTTTATGTAGAGTCTGCAACTGTCTGCAATTGTCTATCTGATCTGGCACATCTAAATGGTATATTTCTTAGCAGAGCAATGTAGTGATGATATACAATCATAGGATGTATTGTATGCATTTTGCTTATACGTTTTTATTGGAAATATAAATGAATTTAGTGCACACTGTATACTGTGTATTGAGACAATAAACTCTTTTTTTAAATTTTTCTTTTTATTGTGTATTTATTAAGATTTCCAAGAAAAATGAACAGAGGTTACAGAGTTTAGTTATGACATTCTTCAAAACAAATAGACCTCACCCCTTAATCGGACCCACTTTGAGTGAATATGAGAGGTTCTATAAACTTTCTTCGCTCAACAGTTTTCCGTCCCCAATGACTCCTATAATAGGACATCCCAAGATAAAACCGGGATTGTCAGACCCAGCATTTTCCGCACACTCGCCAACAGAAGATCCTACGTGCATCCTATTTCCTTTGCACGAATGGCTGGATTCCGAGTAGAACTTTGTTCATGGTCTCGGGGACACAGTTTCTGAACCAATGGTGGGTACACCAATTATCACACTTTCTGAACTCATTGCCCAAGCCACACCTCTTTCAGAGGCCTCTCAGCTCATTCGAGGAACTCTGTTTGGGGGATGGTCCGATAAGGAAATCCCTGTATTTTCCTACGAAGCTCTACTAGATCTTCATGTGCAATCAGAACCTCCCTTTCTTTCGAAATGGGAAAAAGACCTTGAGGTCACTTTTACAAACCAATAAAAAGATAGGATACTCTACTTTGCTCATAAATCATCGTTATGTAGTAAGTATCAGGTAACCACTTACAAAATCATGACACGGTGGTATAGAACCCCATCCGTACTAGCCAAACTATTCCCACAATTGAGTGATCGATGCTGGAGATGTGATTCCCACAAGGGCACACTTTCACACATCTTCTGGGAATGCCCGGCATCCAGCCATTCTGGCAGCAAGTCCTCCAACTGATCCACAAATTTATGGATATCTCACTGTTTGGAGACCCTGCAGCAGTTCTTCTTAACCTGACCCCTCTTTCCCAGAAAAAATACAACAAATCATTACTTAAACAGTTACTAAACGCAGCGAGGGCATGCATTCCAGTCATGTGGAAACAACAGTCTCCTCCTACTATCGCCCAATGGTTCGCCAGAGTGAAAGATATAGAAAGCAGGGAGCATCTGACCTCTGCTCTTCGGGGCAAATCAGAAGAACACAAAACCAGATGGCTCTACTGGGATCAGTTCCACTTCTCTGGTAAATATACTCAATACTTATAAACCAATTTTTTGCCTATAAAGCACGGGATGGTGTGTGGCTGGCAAGACACTGTTCGCGTCCTCCCCCTCCCCCCCCCCCCTTTTTTTTGTTCTCTTTTTCTTCTCTTTCTATTACCCTCTTCCCCATTCCACCCTTTCCTTCCCTTCTCTCTTTAAAAAAAATGTATGCACTCTGTTATGGCTGAATTCCGTTTGCGATATAGGTCATCATCATTAGTTGCTATTTTCTCATAGGTATCAAACTCCTTATTGTTGGCACAAAACTGCCTTGTTTCAGTCTCATGGGCAGAAATTGTCAGATTGTGGTATTTACACTGAATGTTATCACCCTTACTGTGATATAGCATGGCCACTTAACTATCTACATGTAATTTTCATCTTGTGTGCATCTGTCAATAAAAAGATAAAGGAAAAAAACTAAAAAAAATAGACCTAATCAGCTGCTTAACTTTCAAAGACAGGCCAAAGCATATAATAGAAGAAGGTCAAAATAATCAAAATAATAAAAGAAATACAATAATGAGACATTTTGCTGTAAGAAGTTGATACCAAACAGGATGGATAAACATTGATAAAGTAACATATTAGGGCAGAGCAAGCGGAGTACTATACTCGGATTGATCTCAAGTTTGCCAGATTTTGTCAAATTGTGGTAGCGTTTGGCAGTTGCAGTGAAATACTCCATTCCGTGTAACTCAGAGATAGTTTGGAGAAACAGGGAGTAGGGGGGAGGTTTCTTTGATAACCAGCACGATATAATATGATAACCCTACAAGCAGCCAATAGAATATAGGAGATAAACAGTTTTACTGACTTTTGTAACCCAGGAAAGGGAAGACCCAGTCGATAGTGTAATGGGTATAATAGTAATGATACTTTCAGCAAGCTTTGGAGGGTAGACATCACCTTAGCCCAAAAAGCTTGTATTAGGGAGCGTTGCCAAAAAATATGCAAAAGAGACCCAATGTCAGTGCCGCCACGACAACATAACAGAGAAAAAGAAGAATCACAGTGATGGAGCACTTCAGGGGTTCTGTACCAAAACATTAATAGTTTGACAGTCTCTCTCTGCACCACACATCTGGATGATTTGGATATAGATGTCCAAATCTTATTCCAACAGGGTAAAGGTATGGGTCTTTGGAAGAGATGTGACCACTTGCACATATAAGAATCAAGGTCTGTATCAAGTGAGGTGGTTTCATGTAAGATTTTGTAAATAGATGAGAATAATTGGCGTTGATAAGGTCCCTGGGCACAAGTATATTCAAATATAGTGGATTTATCTAGGTTACACAACAGAGATAAAGAGGAGAAAAGATGTCAAATTTGGAGATATGAGTAGTGCATTTGTTTGGGTATATCATATTTGGATTTTAATTCTCCAAAGGAAAGCAACTTGCGAGTAACCGGGTTCACACAATTACGAAGCTGAAATAATGTGGCCTGGGACCAGCTTGTTATACGCCCTTAGGAGATGCTATTGGGGATAAGAGGGTTGAAGAGAACATTTGTGAGAGGGGAACATGGTGAAGAGAAAGAGTACTTCTAATAGGTACTTTGCCAAACCTGCATAGTAAATAGCATAGGTCCTAAGCACATACGTTTTAACGGGGATCATACCAGAGAGCAAGGGTGTACAGGATAAAGGGAGCCCCATTCAATTTTTGACGATCTATTGGGAGTGTATTAGGTTGACCAGGAGGCAATGGTGCGTAGGTGGGTAGCATAATAATACTTGACAATGCCAGTTGTCCAAGACCCCCACGAGTACGAAGGGAAAATATTACGGATCTCACAATACGATGAGACTTATTGTGCCATATAAAACTTAGAAACCATTATTGGAGAGACATTGCTACGGGAACAGGTAGGGTCTCGAAGGACAAAAAACTCTTGTTTCACAATATACATTGTCTCCTAGTTGTCTTGAAATTTTCAATAGCAGATGTAGCTGGGAAGATAAAATTCCATAATTCTCAAATGGAACAAACATAACAAGATGATGAAAATTTCTATACAACCAACCCAATGCTTGATACTGTAACAAATTTATATTTAATTTTCTATTGCAGCAGACAAACTTGATGTTCCAGGGGCAATGAACTTCTGACATATAGAAAAGGATTAGGTTTACAAACTGTAGAAGAAATTTGAAAGTCTTTACAGAAGCAATCAAAAACATTCGCAAAATCTATTTGATGTGGATTTTTTCAAATTAGGTGAAGCTGGAAACATGTCACATCATTATTTTCAAATGGGACATTGTGGCAAAATAATGAAAGATCCAATATCAAATCCAAATGTGATGGGATTGTTAGAAGCAACCAATCAGATGCCTGGTTCCAATTTCTAACCTACAATACAAAGAATGTAAGCTTGCAATCTGCTATGTGTAACACAGTCACGTATGTATTTATATTATTGGAACTTATATAGCATCATCAATTTACACAGCACTTTACATATACACTATATTGCCAAACATATTGGGATGCCTGCCTTTACACATACATGAACTTTAATCTAGGCTCCCTCATTTGTTCTAGGTTCCTCCCTTCCTAGGATTGAGGTCTCTTCCTTTTATATCACTCAAATGGGAGTTTAGACCCCAGAGGAAAGCCCGCAAACACACAAGGAAAGGTGGCACAAGCATTAAACCCTCCCAACCTGTGCAGCCGGGTCCTAACTATACATATAGAAGGTTACCTGCCTACCTGCGACTTCGGACATGACAAGTCACAGTCCATTCTTTTTAATGGCACCCGTTCAGATCAGTGCAACTTAAAGTCACAGCAATTTTAAAAAGGTGCCTGCACTACTTTGATGTGACTTTTGATACGAATTAGGTCCATAGTGTGTTACGTCAGATCAAAGTCGCACTCAATGTGACATCAAAGTTGCGCTTCAAAGTCACACTGGACATCGTGTGACTTTGGAGTGTGAATGGAACCTAAGTGTAATTTCTGTCTGCTGCTTAGTTCCTCTGCTATTAGCATGAATCCCTTCTGATAATTTTTCCAGCCACCAAGAGAAAAAGAGGACAGGGAAGGGACCTCCAGCAGATTGACTGCCTTGAACTCCATTTACATACCTCAGTGTTTTGTAGCTTGAAGCTCCAAAATGCTAGAGGAGACATTTTTTTATTTTTCTCTATGGAGATGGTTCACATCTCCATTCCAAGTCGCCTGAAGCTCAAAAAAGTTCTGGAGCTTTTTATGTAGCTCGAGTCAGGCAGATTTGAGCGTTTTGGCGCATTTTTATTCTTATAGAAATGAATGGAAACTCGCCATTCTCACAACTTTCTGCTCAAATGAAAAAATTAAAAAAATAAGATAGTAATAATATATGAATAAATAAATGTAATATAAATACACAAATTACTAAAAATAATCATAAATAAAATATATTAAAGATATGTAATAATATTAATAATAATAATAATAATAAAAATAATAATAATAAGTTTAGGTATTATATATGTATTTTATTAAGGGTTAGGAGTCAAGGTTAGGGGTTAATTATTTATTTATTATTACTTAGTATTCATTTATTGAATTTATTTATGATTTTTATTTATTTGTGTATTTATTTTACATTTATTTATTCATGTATTATTATTATTATTTGTATTATTATTATTATTATTAGTTGTTAATTAACACCTTAACCCTAACAAAAAATAAATAAATAATAAATAACCCTAACCCCAACTCTTAATCCTAACCTAACCTTAACTCTAACCCCTTACCCTAACGATTTTTTTTTTATAATAATAATTATTAAAAAAAAAAAGAATGAAAACGCTAAAAAAAGATGAAATACATAGCAACAAATGATGCAAAAGATAATAGTTTTCTCTATTGGCTAATAAAAAAATGCCAAAGCTCAAAAATGCTGTATAAAAACATGCAAGTCACGCATAAAAACGCACCAAAATCATGCATAAAAACGTGCAAAAAAAACACTGCAAAAACACTCAAAGATGCTACGCTCAGGTGTGAATGCAACCTTAGCTCTGTTCCCTCCAATCAGCTCTCAGCGCTCTCCCCACTGAGCTCTGCAGAGTGTAATTTCAGCCTTCCGCCCCCTTTTTTCTGAACTCTCAGACAAGCTTTATAATTCAGCACTTTGAACAGATGTAGAAAAGTGAAGACTGCAGATAGACAGATACATGTAGGAGGATTTGTATCACAGGAGGTTAGTCCCTTCACTGGGTATATGTAAGGGTTTACAACCACTCTTTCCAATAAACCCTTGTAATGTTTGTGGTAGGAAGAATAGGACTAGGAGCCCAACCCACATTCCTCTAAATTAGAGGCTTACCCCTTCACTTATCTCTACACCATATTGACACCATCAACACTAAACTGGGCGGTTTCTTAGCGGCATTAAAGTCAGTAGGAGGGGACCATTATCAGCCAGTGTTATCAGGAGTCAAAGCCTGTTCTGACGTTACCAGCAGTTTGTAAGTATTTAAAATGTATATTATATATATGTGTGTGTGTATGTGTATCTGTGAGTCTGTACATATTACCGTTATTACATGTATGCAAAAAACATATATATGTTGACAAGGGCTACTGACCCCAAAATCTAAGTTATTTTTTGTTCTTTTGCTTTCAAAATGTATTGCTGATTCCAGTCAAACACCAACGTCCCTATAATAAGTGACACTAAAATAAGTACCTTCTATTGCTTTCAGCCTCTATACCACCTGTTTTAACCCCTTTAAAACCCAGCCCCATTCAGGGTAATTGTTTGCATTTGGCAATCGCGACTGGGGAGATCATTTTCCCACAATTTCTCTTCACTTTCTGTAGCGGTGACAGTGGTCACAAGAAGAAAGAGTTTGAATCTCTGAGCAAGGGCACTGACAGCAATAATGAAAACCTGGCAGGGCGTTGCGGACCGCCCACCGTACATATACTGCGGCATTGCGGCCGCTATGTGCCAGATCACATACCTAGGGGGTTATTTACTAAAGGAAAATCCACTTTGTACTACAAGTACACTTGGAAGTAAAGTCGCTGTAGATCCGAGGGGGACATGCAAGGAAAATTAAAAAAAACAGCATTTTAGCTTGCACATGATTGGATGATAAAATCAGCAGATCTTCACCTCATTTCAGATCTACCCCTTAGATTTAGAGAGACTGCACTTCCAAGTCCACTTTCAGTGCAAAGTGGATTTGCCTTTTCGTAAATAACCATATGTGATCTGACACTTCCGGGTCAGGGGCGTACACGCGTCACCGGCAGCCCATACAGAGCTGGAGCTGATATGCGAGTACGGCGGGCTAGATGTCTGCCAACACACACCGCTGCTTCAGGACACAGGAAGAACGGCAGTCTTCCTATGTAAACAAGGCAGAATGCTGTTCTGTTACTACAGAAGGCATGGATCCTGTATTCCTTTAAAGCATGAACACTGATTCATTGCATACTCCTGACCCCTGATGCTCCGCCTTACGTACTCCCAACCCCTGACCTTCCACCAGTAAAATCACCTCCCCCACTACACTGAATCACAGGCTAGGCACACAGTTAACCCTTTGATCGCCCCTGATGTTAAACCCTTCCCAGCCAGTGTCATTAGTAAAGTGACAGTGCATGTTTTTAGAACTGATCACTGTATTAGTGTCACTGGTCCCCAAAAAGTGTCAAAAGTGTCAGTTAGTGTCCCGACTGTCTGCTGCAATATTGCAGTCGTGCTATAAGTCGCTGATCTCTGCCATTACTAAAAAAAATATTACAATTTTAAAAAAAAATCCCATAGGGGGTTATTTATGAAAGGCAAATTAGCTTTGCACTGAAAGTGGACTTTCAAGTGCAGTCGTTGTAGATCTGAGAGGGACATGCAAGGAAAATAAAAAACAGCATTTTTGCTTGCACATGATTGGATGATAAAATCAGCAGAGCTTCCCCTAATTTCAGACCTTCCCCTCAGATCTACAGCGATCTACAGCGACTGCATTTACAAGTGCACTTGTAGTGCAGAGTGGATTTCCCTTTAGTAAATCAACCCCCATATTTTTTACTTTCTGCTATAAAACATATCCAATGAAAAAATGTAAAAAGATCGAATTTCTTCATCAATTTAGGCCAATATTTATTCCGCTACATATTTTTGTCAAAAAAATCCCAATAAGCGTATATTGATTGGTTTGCGCAAAAGTTACAGTGTTTACAATCCATGGGGGTTATTTACTCAAGGAAAATCCACTGTTTTCCTTGAGTAAAACTACGTCTTGAATTTCAGAGTAATTTTTTAGCAATAACGTGAGCGAATGTAAATAAGTATAGTATATTGACATCCGTGATGCTGTTTTGATGTTACATTTTGAAAGAAGCTGGACGTCAGCAGGAAGGTGGCGGAGGCCATGTTGGTACACCCCGCACTGCTAGGCGCAAAACATTTAGGCTTTCAAAATTAAACATTACAGATGTCAATATACTATATTTATTTATATACGCTCACTTTATTGCTAAAATTACTCTGAAATTCAAGACTTGGCTGTGTGTAGCAAGATGTCCGCTGCTGCCTTCTGACTGCAGGTGTTCTATCAGATTAGCAAACCTGGTAGCGGTGGAACGCATTGTGCAGCTGACGGAACGTCACTTTCCGTTCACTGATCTGATGGATTTGATAATCTGACAGAACAGCGGCACTGCTGTTATGTTTACATCATGTCAGGGCAATGTCTGTCATGCAGCTCTGACACCATCCAACACCGGAGTTTACTCAGGGTCGACTCCTGCATTGGGTTGCATAGCTTCCAACTGTCCCTGATTTGTAGCAATGTCCCTCTGTCCCTTATTCCACCTCATTTGTCCCTCATTTTGGTCTGATCTATAGAGTTGTATATAAAATGCACTTTTTATCTATCAAAAAGGGTTTCCCAGTGCTAAACCTTTCATCTGATTTCTAAATTGCTGCATTTGTAAATTCCAAAAGCCAATATAAAGGAATAATAGTGGTAAAAAAGGCACCAATCTTGTTTTTTGTATAATTCGCCTTCAAGGGGGCGTGGCAAGCAGTGTGTCAAATGTCTGCATACTTTTGCTGATGGGTGTCCCTCATTCCCATCTCATAAAGTTGGGAGATATGGGGTTGTCAGTGTGTTTACCTTGCTGGGAGTGGTTGGCTATTAGGAGGCAGTGGCACTGTCAACTCACCCATATTGGACATGTGACAGTACCTCTTTATAACCCCCTACTGAGGATAATATAATGATCTTTTGCTCACAAAATTTAGAATCCCCCCAATACAAAGGCAGACATCATTATAGAAACACTCGTTTATTTGTTGTTGCTGCCCTATCCTATACTCAGAGGCACAAAAGTGTCTTCAGCCATCCTTTCTCCCGGAACCAAGAGACACGGTGCGTACTTTCCCCCGGACACTTTAGACACGGGACCGCGTCCCTTAGTTACGGAAGTGGAGAAACCGGAAATGGATGAAAATGTCAGCCTGCAGGGCCAGTGACCTCTTTATAGCACTAATTAACCTTTAGAGTGGCTGGACGGGGATGTGCCAGTGCAGAGAGGAGAGGCCGGGCGTCCTGTGAGCTCAGGTGAGGGGGGACTTTATGTGCACGGGAGTACTACTTACTGAACTGCAGGAGGGGGGGAAATCTGTAGCTGGGGAACTACATGTTCCAGCAAGTCGTGGCATTTATTATGCAGAGCTGCATTCCACACAGGACCTGATTGTCAGGTCTTGCATGTATTGCAATGCTGGACACACACAATCACTTAGGCTACTTTCACACTGAGGTGTTTTAGCGATAAAAATATCGCCTGCAAAGTGCATCTCCTGTCACTCCAGTGTGAAAGCCCGAGCGGTGTGCTTGCAGGACGCTAGAAAAAGTCCTGTAAGCAGCATCTTTGGGGCGGTGCGGGAGCGAGGTACAGGCAATATTTTGGGGCTGCGCTACATGGGCGGTATTAACCCCTTCTTTGGCCACTAGCAGGGGTTAAAAGTGCCCGCTAGCGGCTGAAAAGCACCGCTAAAACTGGTGGCACTTTGCCGCCCACGCTCTCACTGCCCTGGTGTTAAATTGGCCTTACAGGCAGATTAACCAACTTTCAATTGCAAGAATGAGCAAATTAATGCAGACACACACACACACACACACACACACACACACACACCACCATCATACCGTCATGTATAATTTGTTGACGGCAGGCTGCTGCATTATTTGGCAGTTTTTGCAGTCAATAATGGGTTGACATCAGCCTCAAATTGTGTGCATGGGCAGCAGCACAGTCGTGTCGTATGATTGTTTGATGATGGGTAAGGGTGAGCTCTGGCGAGTTCGCACAGCCCACGTGCAGAGCCCACCAGGCAGTCAGCACTGCGCTGTACTAATCACAGGCAGTGAGATTTCCCTATCTCTGCAGCCGCACATAGGGACAATGTCTCGCTGCCTGTGATTAGCGCAGCGTTGTGCCGACTTCCTGGTGGGCTCTGCACGTGAGCTGTGCGAACATGCCTGAGCTAATCCTTAGACCCCTTTCACACTGGGGTGCTTTGCAGGCGCTACAGCATTAAAAATAGTGTCTGCAAAGCGCCCTGAAAGAGGCGCTCCTCACGCTCCAGTGTGAAAGACAGAGTGCTTTCACACTGGAATGATGTGCTGGCAGCACGGTAAAAAAAGTCCTGCTAGCAGCATCTTTGGAGTGGTGTGTATACCGCTCCTGCACGTTGAAAAGAATGGGGCAGCGCAGCTATACCGTCGGCAAAGCGCCGCTGCAGCAGTGCTTTGTGGTAGTTTTAACCCTTTCTTGGCTGCTAGCAGGGGGGTAAAACCGCGCCGCTAGGGGCCGAATACCGCAGCTGAAACGACGGTAAAGCGGTGCTAAAAATAGCGCAGTTTTCCCGCCGGCACCCGTATGCCCCCAGTGTGAAAGGTGCCTCAGTTATCAGCCAAGGAAGCTGCCATCTTGGCCTCTTTGAACTGCACCTGCCATGATGCTGCACATGTGATCAGTTATGACACCAGACATTGGATGGTTTGCTTGAGGTCACAGGCGGTGTGACAGTTACATTTCACAAATTTTGGTAACATAATTATTAATGTGAAATGGCTGTTCCTTGCTAAAGAACATTATTTTGTTAACAAGTTGTTATGGGTAAAGTTCCCCTTTAAAGTGCCACTTACAAAAAACAAAAACTGTTTGTGAACAGGCAGGCTTTTTAATGTAGAAGAAACACTTAATCGACTCTATTCACAAAGCATTTACACAAGAATAAAGGATAAGTATCTTTATTTTAGCCACATGGCTATCACTTAAATCTCATTGGACTTAAAGTGATTGTTAATGATCACCTTGTAAAAACAACCCATTGGGTTTAAAATAGAAATGAAAGGCCAAACATTTGTTTATAGTTATAAAAAACATAAATAATCACATTCCCTCTGTTCTCAGGTGCATAAGAGCTGGGGGAGGAAGACCAGCAGCACACTGAGCTTCTCAGTGAATGGCTGTGCAGAGGATGCATGGGGGGGGTTGTATCAGGACAAGTCTGATCATTGGAGGAGAGCACACTAAGTTCCCAGCATAGCTAGAGAGCTGACCACGCTATGGTCTCATGCTTAGTGTGGTCAGTTTTTACTGGGAAATCAGAGGGACTGACAAGAACACCAGGGATTTCACACAAAGGAAGCAATACAAAGAGAACGACATCCTTTCTCTTACAAGTACATGATACAGCAGGTACATATCAATAATATGATGTGTTGGGGTAACAAACGCTTTAACTGAAAATAACTGCCACTTTATTTTAAATGAAGGGTCCTTTCACATTGACTTGTCCGTTATATTGATTCCGCTTGCTCATAGGGGGATCGGTCTGCTGAGCATGTGTATGATGGGTCCATCTCCACTCACTGTGTGGGGACAGACCTGTCAAAGTCCCGCTCTCCTTTATGGGAGATCGGATGAAAACGGACAGCCTGTCTGTTTTTGTTTGATTCCATCCTATCCGATCCTCTAGACGGATGGAAAATGGCTCTGGATTTCACTGATCGGATATCGGTGGAGGTCAGCGGACATGTCAGCACTAGGGCTGCAACTAACGATTATTTTCATAATCGATTAGTTGGCCGATTTATTGTTTCGATTAATCGGTTAATAACCTTTAAAAAAAAAAAAAAAAAAGTGTGGTGTATAATTTAGTTAATATGTAAAGTTTTAAAAAAAGGGCAATTTATTCTTAAAGATCTCTATGCAGTAGTAATTATAAATAACCAACTATATGGTTAGGGAGCAAAATATCAAATCCACTCTGAAAATTACAGACAGAAGAGATATACTGTATATAATATTATAGGAGAGAGATGCTGTATATACCAGTACTATTAGAAGAGATATACTGTATATACTATTAGAGGCTATATACTGTATATACTATTAGAGGCTATATACTGTATATACTATTAGAGGGGATATACTGTATAAACTATTAGCGGAGATATACTGTATAAACTATTAGCGGAGATATACTGTATAAACTATTAGCGGAGATATACTGTATAAACTATTAGCGGAGATATACTGTATAAACTATTAGCGGAGATATACTGTATAAACTATTAGCGGAGATATACTGTATAAACTATTAGCGGAGATATACTGTATAAACTATTAGCGGAGATATACTGTATAAACTATTAGCGGAGATATACTGTATATACTATTTGAGGAATGATATAGTGTATATGCTATTAGAGAAGAGATATACTATTAAAGGGTCAATCTAGTAAATATCATCAGACTTAACTTTAACCCCATGTTGTTACTGGCCGATTAATCGATTATGAAAATAGTAATCGATTAATTCCATAATCGATTAGTTGTCGATTAATCGATTAGTTGTTTCAGCCCTAGTCAGCACTGACATCCGCCGATCCATAGAGGCGAATGGAGCGGCCGATCAGGTCCGCCTAAAAAAACGACAGGCGGTCCCATGTGAATGGGGCCTAAAGCAGAACAAACTGTGAGCAGCCAGGCTTTTTATTGCAGAAGAGACATGCAATGCCTCTTTTGCAATAAAATACATCTACCTGCTGCTCCCAGCATTCTCTGGCATGTAAACTGAGCTCCACATACTCAGCTAACATCACCAGCATGGTCCCTGTGTGCCCAGATGACTGACTCGTGCAAATGCACTGGAATGATGTCTTCCTGTGCCATTGGATGAAGACTGGCACCCAGAAGAGGATGTAGGTGAGGGATGGGTACCATTGAAGAAGAGGTAAGTAAAGATCTGCCTTAACCATCCAAACCCTGGTGTGTTCGTTTTTTGAATTGAGCCTTATGTCTCTTCTGGACTTAAGTATTCTTACCTGCCTGTTTGCAATGTACACTGAGGTGCACATAGGCTGCTCAATGTACAATTTCTGTATCTGCCAAGATAAATGATCTCCAACACTTGTGCAGAAGCGATTTCATGTCAGTCCAACTGGTCAAAATGCCTGAAGATCAGAAGACTGGCTGAAGGTGTCAGTGGCCAGGGAAAGAACAAATGGACACTACACAACTGGAGTAGAGGTGAGTATAGTTCTGCTATAAAGTGGAAGTTGCTGAATGGAACCCTTGTCTGTGGGGAAGCAGTGGTCTCTCTGCAGTGGTTTAAGGTCCAAAGACGCTTTGCAAAGCACTCTGCAATCAGTAAAGCTCAGGGTCCCCTCTGATTGGAGAATTCTAGTTCTGACTCAGCAGGGGTGGCATGTCAAACCCCTGAAGCCTACTCTCTATAGAGAGCATGGTGGCAGGGGACAGGCTTTTCCACTATGGGAAACAAATGGTAAGACTGCACATCTATGTTTTTTTTTTTTTTTGTACCTAGGGGTATTTAGTTAATTTAAACTGAAAGTTCAATTGTGCTTCAAGCTCAACTTTAAACTGGGAAGTGATCCCAGTCTCATACACCCCCCCCAGTCCTCTTCCTTTATCAAAATGTAAATTCGTTTTAGCATACACCATAATTCCAGCTTCCTTATGGCTGGTCACATGACAAGCTAAGGACCTTCCTCCTCTTCTCCAGCGTCAGTGATGGGCAATCTATATTGCTGCAGAGCATTGCACTGCACTCATGTTGTGACATGTAAGTGGCATTCTCTTTACCTTGCAACTATGTGCCCAGTCTGCATGATGATGCCCCCCTAGGGGGTGTGTCTTTGACAGTCTACTCTTATTGGTGGTAGAATGACACTGTGTGTTATTCAAGCTGGAAGAGGATTGGCATCGCATCGCTGGACTCCAGGACAGGTAAGTGTCCTATTATTAAAAGTCCACAGCTGCAGTATGTGCAGCTGCTGGCTTTTCATTTTTAAAGCAGTGGGCAGACCTCCGCTTTAAAGAACCTGTTATAACAATCCTCATTGGTTCTGACAGTCTGGTGCATGCTTTCCTGTAGTGCAGACAGATCCATCTCTGCTCTCCTTTGCCAGGAACAAGGTGGGCTGTAATGTTCTGGTCGCATGCATGCAAGTTAATGCTGGCTTCTTGCTCTGTGTCCTTATGTTTGCCGTAGGCATGTACTTTTTCTAGCAACTGAAATTAGGAGGCTTGTTAACACATAACAGGTTCCCTTGAATTAATCCAAATAATTGTTGATATGTAAAATGTACATCTGAAAAAGGGCAGTTTGCATTGATTTACCTGACTTCTTCTGTTTGCAGTCAATATGGCTATTAAGATCTTCTTCCCCAGCTGCTGTTCGGCAGCAGAAAACGGTCTACTTATTGGACGCTGGATGGCAGAGCACAGGTCTGCTGTAGTACTGGCCACACTGCATTTTCCTTTCATCCCAGCCAGTGTGAGGCGCTATGTGAGCCAGATGGAAAAGAAGACTGGGCTGAGCCTTTCTGTAATAGGGACGTGGAGCCACAGCAAGAAGGACAAGGACAAGGATGAGAAGATGGATAATTTCCTGGGAGAACTGGGCAGTATCTTCATTCACCAGCCTTGGCTGCGGACCTCTCGGGAGGCTTCCAGCAAGTTCTTGGATTGCAAGGTAGAGAGGAAGGAAGGCGAAGAGTTGGAGGATGTAATCTTGGTGTACTATGACCAGAGGAAGCTGATGCTGTCCGAGTTACATTCTGCGTCTGAATATTCTGAGATCACTGCAGTGTTTGATACTGTGGCCAAGAACCAGCCACTCTTTGCGAAGGACAAGTATGATGAGGAGCCGGTGAACTTAACGCACTGGCAGTCTGAAGGGGTGGAGGCCAGTATTATTGTGGAACTGAGCAAGCAGGCATCTGTGCCATTGTGTGCTGTAATCTACTTTATTGTCTCACTGATCACCAGCATATGTAATCTCAGGTAAGAGGCGAGTTCTAATGGTCTTCAGAGGTTTGACACATGACCATAGTAATAGGCCTTGTTTGGGGTCCAGTAGTGCTAATGCCACATAACATGAAAATAAATGTTTGTTGCTCTGCCTTTAGCCCTCATAGTAAGAGCAGCAGTCTGATGTGGTCCAATGCTAGTTAAAATAGTGTTGGTCAATGATATACGCCTTTTAATACAGTAACAGCTGTCACTTAGTGAGAGTTAAAACGGAGCATAATATGGAGCCTCTGATGTCCTGTGGTGTGTGCATAATACTGCAGAAAACATTTGTGGGTCAAAGGAGAGCCTGCCACATGACTTAACAGGTCATGTGATGGAAATTTATCTGCAGAATTTCCTCCACCACCTTTATTAAAAGGAATGAGACACGTGTCATAGCCCAAGAGCAAGTGTTTTTTTTTTTTTTTTTTGGAAAAGCAGTAATTTGGTTAGGATGCTTTATAATTCTCCCCACTAAAGCTGGCCCTACCTGGATTGAAATTTGTCTGGTTCAGCAGGGACCAGCCAAGTTTGATTTCCTGTGAGAGACCCAGCAAGAGTTCCCATTGATTAGCTGCAGGAGGCAGTCCGAATAAAAACAAGAGAAAGCTGAACGTTAGGTGCTCAACTGTAATTGCTCATTGAGTGATTATCTGCGAATGATGAGCTCTGGTGCTGGAGCTGTCGCTGCTAGGTCTCCCACATGTAATCACAGACAGCCCCATTCGAAAGTGTAAGTAGGGTCCTTACAGTAATAGTGTATGTCAGTAGCTGGCCTTGTGCCTGTAATGACTGATTTCCGACTTTTATGAAAAGTGTAGCAACAAGAAAATGTAAATTGCCTATGGTATTGGTCACCAAACTGCGGCCCTGGGGCTGGATGGGGCCCTTTGCTTGCCTTTAGCCAGCCTTTATCACACATCTCACTAGGCACTGATGGACCTCAGCCACTTGTGGGTGCTGGAGTGGCTTTGTTGTCTTATTAAGAACTTTATTCCTCCTCTACTGCAGAGTTCTTAGTGGGAAACCTCTTTCTTACCTGTGGAACAAGATGTCTACTTGTGAACAGCTGGGGAGACGTTTGGAAGACCTTCGACTGGTCAGCAGCTCAGAAAAAGCTAAAGACCATGTGACTTTCATGAGGTATGTGCTGCTTGCCTTCCTGCTTTGTGCTGTCAATGACTGCTTTTCACATCTGCCAGCCTCCTGTCATCTACTGTAATTGCCTTTCCTTCTCTCTTGTCATGATCGTTAAGTGCATAACTTTGCATGATAAAAAGGCTGCTGGACTTACCATTTCCTAATTGTGATTGCAGTCATGGACACATTTACTCACAAAATAATCCAAAAGCTGCTCTCCTGCGCTCAAGTGATAAGCTTAGAGGTGCATAGTACATGGATTCTTTATCAGCGCCAGTGACCTTGGTGCCCCCTTAGGACAATGGGTATCCTTATAGACTGCAAAACAACAAGAAGAGGGTGCACCGACCTAGCACATTACTAAATAAGATTTTATTTAGGAATAAAAACGACAAATGTTTTACTCAAAAAAACTCACGGCATGTATTTACATATCATAGCATATATGTGCTTCTGGTCTGCTGTAGTCTACCAATAGCGTGGGAAGACCAGGCAATGTCTGTAATGGCTGACGCATTTCTAGGGAGAACCCTCTTCATCAGAGCCTTGGACATTGCCTGGTCTACCCACACTATTGGTTGACTACAATAGACTGGAAGGCGATTGTTCTCACTTGCAATGTTTGTGCGTATAACACTTGTTTTTATTCCTAAATAAAATGTATTTTGGTAATGTTCTAAGTCGGTGCGCCCTTTTCTTGTTGTTGTGTGTCACAGCTACTCACACCAGACTTGAGAGAGAAGCATTAGACACCAAGAACTGTGAAATCATTATCTCTCTTCAAGTTAAGAATTGTAGAACATAGTACATATAGAATCATGTCATTTTAAAAAGAGTGTTTCAGGAATTATGTTTGAAACGGATTGCAGGCGGTAAGCGTTAAGTTAAAAATGAATTCTCTCTCTCTGTCTCTCTGTCTCTCTGGAAATTAATCGGCCAGTAACATAATGAGGTTAAAAAAAAATTAGCCCTTTATAGTACAAAAAGAGCAAATAATCACTACTGTAAATATTACTTTCACTGTTCTACAGTAAAAAAAATGAACCCCTTATAGTAGTGATTATCTGCTTTTTTCTACTATAAAGGGCTCATTTTAGTTTTTTTAACCCCATTATGTTACTAAACGTCTTATGCCTTGTACACACGGTCGGACATTCCGACAACAAAATCCGTCTGATTTTTTTTTCCCAATGGATTTTGTCCTAAACTGGTGTTGCATACACACGGTCAGACAAAGTTGACGGAAAATTCGATCGTTTGGAACGTGATGACGTTTGTTCGTTACGATGGGACTTTTCCGTCTGAATTTCCAACCATGTGTACAGGGCAATAGACCTGGTTCACATCTATGTGTTTATTGGTGCTTTTTGCAGAAATGCACTACAGTTCATTTACATGGTTTCCTATGGGACACGTTCACATGTAAAAGGGTCAGGGAATTTTAACGCAAAATGGTGCTTTATTGGTTCAATATACTTCAACGGAGAAGCTGCAGAAAAGCATGTAATGCATTTTTGCACCAATTTGTGTTTTTTTAATCTGCCAAAAAAAAAAAACGCAAATTGTAGTAAAATCACGTGCGCAAAAATCAATAAAAGTCAATTTGACCTACTTTTTTTTTTTTTTTTTTTTTTTTTTTTTTTTTAAAGGTTATTAACCAATTAATCGAAACAATAATCGGCCAACTAATCGATTATGAAAATAATCGTTAGTTGCAGCTATATATATATATATATATATATATATATATATATATATATATATATATATATATATATATATATATATATATATATTAAAAGCAGTTGTAAACCGCTGGGGGGAAAAAAAACCTGCAAAAAAAAAAAAGACTTAATGTTGCTAGTATGCATCGCATACTAGCACATTATGAAATACTCACCTTAGAATGAACCCCTCTCCGTGGCACCTGGTCATCGCTGAGAGGGCTAACATCTTCTCCTGTCCTTTGTTCCGGGATCACGGGCTCCCGCGCTGTGATTGGCCAGAGCCATCATGACCATACTTCCGCACGTGGGAGCCCTCGGTTTCGGCAAGAAGCTCTGAAGTTCCGGTATGCCGGACTTTCGGAACGCATGAGCCGCTGACATCGGCTGCATGCAGGGTGAATATCTCCTAAATGGTGAAGGTTTAGGAGATATTAATTTTACCTACAGGTAAGCCTTGTTTAGAGGCTTACCTGTAGGTAAAAATAAAGTGGGGTTTACAGCCACTTTAATACATAATTACATTGGTTCAGCTTGGCTGATCCCCCAGTAAGCAGGAAATCACTGAAATAGATACCGCTACTCTAGTAATTGCCACTATCTTCTGGGTCCCTTGCCAAGCAGCCAGCCTGATGCATTGTGAATACAGGAGGTCAGCCACTCGGCAATCAAAGCATTCTTTGATTGGACGAGGTAGAAAGCGTTACGTCAACTCCTCACTTCTTCTCAGATTGGAGAATGCTTTGTGTTATTTCCAGCTTTCAGGGTGATTTTCCAGGTAACGTATATACATGGGTACATTGGCCCAAGCTGGCTCAATGTAACTTTGTATAAAATATTCATACCTGCAATTCTTCTTTAATGAGTTGCATCAATTACACTTACCTTGGTGTCCTCCTTTGCTAGATACAGTTCTCCTAAAGCTGGGATTGCAGCACCAAAAGCTCACTGATTACATTCTCTGTCTACTTTTTGTCCCTGCAGTTTTCTAAATGGAGTTAGTTGCGGCAATGGTGGCCCCACAGGCTTCCAATGAAAGGGATTAATTCCATAGAAAAAAAAAACACAATTTAATATACACTTTAGATACACATAGACCTTATGCTGTACACAGATACCAGAAGTAGAGGGTGCATGGACCAAAAGCTTTGCGTTAAGGGTTTACTGAGTTCTGGTCCCAGTTTTAGGAAAGCTGTATCTTGGAAAGTACAGCATTTTTTTTTTTTTTTGTCAGAGCAGGGAAGGGGTAGATCACCTGTCAGGAATTTGTGATTTTTCCCCTCACTTTGGCTGGGTTCACATCTAATGCGTGTGGCTGCGGGTGCGGGAATTGCATCTGTTCCCACACCTGCAGCCAAATCACGCTGCTCTTAGGAGACACGCGGGGTTGCCATTCATTCTGAATGGCACCCTCATGCTGCTCAGCCCACAGCGTATTTGCAGATGCAGGAACCGCAGCAAAATCACATGGTAAAAAAGACCATGTGATTTCCCTGCGGCCACATATTTGAAAAGGTGCATGGCCCCCCCCCCCCCCCCCCCCCTATTTTTTATTTTTTTTGGGGAGGAAACACAGGCACAAGGCATTCAAATGAATGGGCTTCTGTGCCTGCGCAAACACGGGCTGCAAAAACTCTAAAGGTGTGAACCTAGTGTTCCTGTCCTGCTGACAATGTTTTACCAGACAAGAATTGAGGGGAACCCTCCAACAGTAACACAAACAAAAAAATAAAAATACGTTTTAGTAGAGTAGGGTAAGGCAATATTTTATATCTGTGTCCCTGATGCAGATTTTTCTTCTTTCTGGTGAAACCATTTTCAGAAAGTAAGTATAAATCTCTCTAATGGAGCCATGGAAAGCAGTGAAAACTAGACAGGGGTTCCAATCTGTCCCTACTCTATCTAAGAAAAAAAGTTTGGCTTAACATACATGTAAGTTTCTTTTTTTTAACACTTACCTTATTCTGTCTTTTATGATATAATCCATGAAGCTCTCCTTTTAAAATCCGATGTTATATACGAGTGGATGAAAAGCTTCTTCAGGGAATTATTAAGGTTTATTTACTAAAGGCAAATCCACTGTACACTTGGAAGTGCTGTTGCTGTAAATCTGAGGCGGATATACAAAGAAAGGAAAAAAAACAAAAAACAAACAGCATTTTTGCTTGTACATGATAGAAATCAGCAGAGCTTCCCCTCAGATCTACAGCGACTGCACTTCCAAGTGCATTTGTAGTGCATGGTGGATTTGCCTTTAGTAAATAAACCCCATTGTGTTCCCACCTCAGTGTTAATTGTTTGTCTATAATTTCTGCTTTACAGAAAGGCCAACACTTTCCTGTCGCTGTTTGTAGATGTAACTCTGGGCATTCTGTTGATGTGCTGGCTGTACCAGGGCAATCACATAGGTCAGATGGCTGATGCTCTTATCCCTGTTGCTGATGTAAGTGTTTTTTTTTTTTTTTTTATGCTGATACCATGCATCATAGAATCTTCTGCCAGCTTCCCAAGGTATATAAAAATTGACTATAGATTTCAATCGTGAAATTTAATTTCCCTCTGTACACAGCAGAGTTTCTAAACTTTTGTGCAGAAAACACTAGGAATTTGTGAGGCAAGAGAAAGCGGTGACAAGCCACTCTGAAGTCCGAAGAATGCCTTCTGCCTCCAGATTCACTTTCTACTTTTGTGACAGGGCTCAGGCCTAGAAATTACCTCTCAGGCATCAACTGCTGCATTATGGGAGGGTAGGGGGATAGTGTCACAACTTACCCCATACCTGAAACAGTTGCAATTTAAACTGGGTGGCAGCAGGAATTGGGGCTGTGGGTAGTAGTGCTTGGGGTGATGGCACTGGATGTTGATGTTGAATTGACAGTTTTACTGTAAAATTTTGGCGTTTGGATATCTTGTTCAGACTGTGCTATTTATTTATGTAGTTTAGGGATTTCAATATAATATTGTTTCAAAGAGGTATATTTAAAGCAGAACTCCTATAACAACTTCTTTAGCAAGGAACATACATTCCACATGATCAATTATGCTATCAAAATTAGTGTGTGTTGTAAATTGCCTCTAGCATGGTTACTGTTTCTTCTTGTTGGAGGCTGCAATTTTGTTGAAACCCAGAGCCTCTGAGCAGCAGCAAATCTTTAAGCTGTCAGCAGATTGGCTTTTACATTTTCGGTAAAGTGCCGAGAGCAACTGAGCATTTGCAGAGCAGGGCGAGACAGTGTATTTCCGTACATTTCAGTATTGGTACTTTTTTTTTAAATGTTTTACATAGCTTTACCTGCAAAAGGGGCCAGCTTGAAGTCATCTAGCAGGACTTAATTTTCTAACTATAGTTTCACTTTCAAAGGAAAGCTTGGCCAGAGCTCCTTTGGCTGTACTTCTGAGGATCACAAGAGTGCAGTTCGTCCTGTACTCCTGTGACCCATTCAGGCTGTGGAAAGATCCCGAGCATACGGTTAGGATCCATGCAGAAGCTTGGACCAACAGTTGGCTCAGACCTTCAGCCAGCCGCGGAGAGCCCAAGCCAGCTGCTCCCTCCCCCTCCACATCTCAGTGCTCCAGTGAGTGCTTGGGGGGCAGAGCAGAGAGCCGCTGAGTGAGAGTCACCAGCTCTCTGCTCACAGAACACTGAGAACTAAGTGATCAGCGGTCTTGGAGCCAGTGTGGGGACACGTGCAGCATTGATGCACCTAGGTGAGTATAATTTATTTTTTTGTTAACCCATACTTCTCTTTTAAATGCAATATTGTATTTCAACATTTTTTGGAGAGGGACAGATTGTGATATAGTATATTTGGAACACTGTGGGAGATCTATTTTGATTCTTAAAAGATATATTAGTCCGAGGCCCTCCTGATCCACCCTCTTCCCAGCAATCACCAGTCAACTACCAGAGTATCTAATGCCCACTGTAATTCTGACACTTAACAGAGGATGGGGCTTATTCCTGAACTGACTAAAACCTGGGGCCCTATATACAGCCTGGGCATTTCTGGGATTGATTTGGAGGATAACACTGGTTTCTGAAAGCCCCACAAGGTGATGCATTTCAGCACTGTTGTTTAAAATATTTATTTATTTATTATTATTATTATTATTTTAATTTAAAGGAAACCTGTGTTGAGAAAATGATGAAGCCTGCCCTTGCTGTCCTAAATGCTAGTTCCCTGCCAGTTGTGCTGATCCTCTCATTTCAGTATTTGGAGTGAATGACCTGGAACAAACATAATGCCAGTTAAACCAACATGACTGTCAGTGGCTTAGGGAGTATTGAAGACATTAGATCAAAAAGACCGCATGTTCAGGAGCAAGACAGCAGTGGCAGACTTGCATCCCAGGTTTTCTTAAAGCAAATGTTCAGTTTCCTAGTTTTTACCATTTCACATTTGTGTACTATGTAATGCATTTTACTATATTGCTTTTTATTTAGCGAATAGCTCTAGAGCTCCAGGAGCTGCTGCAGTGGCTGATGGGAGCTCCCGCTGGGCTGAAGATGAATCGAGCCTTGGATGAGGTGCTGGGAAGATTCTTTATGTATCACATCCACCTCTGGATAAGTAAGTTTGTAGAAGATCCCAAGGGATCAAAAAGTTTTTCCTTTATAAGAAACCACTCTTCCCGTCAGTGCTAGACTCTGTTTTACTTCTGTACTTACTGGTGTGTTTTCTTTCTACACCATTTACAATATGACCTAACATTTCATCAGGTATTTTCTGTACTAAAATATTAGTAATAGAATACACAGGCTGCTACTTATGACTTGCTTGTTCACACCACTTGCCAGCCAGCTCACTTCCAATAAATAATCTGATACCCCTGAAACTCTATGTGCCTTGGCTCTAACGCATGACTTCATTGTACTGTTTACAGGTTACATCCGCCTGATGTCTCCCTTCATTGAAGTGATTCTCTGGTACATCGGCCTGTCTGCTTGTCTGGGTTTAACTGTAGCTCTGTCCATCCTTTCTGACATCATTGCCCTCCTGACCTTCCACATCTACTGCTTCTATGTATATGGAGCCAGGTAGGTACACACTGGGGTGCATAATGAGCCATAAATCCTCTACGCGTGTACCCTAGGAAAAATCTGCCAAATGGTACAAGAAATTAAAGCGGAACTTCACCCAAAAGGGGGGGAACGTTCTGCTTGTTTGCATCCCCCCCCTTTAATAATGGCCACTTTTTGGGTGAATGTGGGGTCAGGTCAGATCACCGTGGATTTTCAGCACCACCCCTTTCCTCGCAGCCTTCTAGGACACATCACGGAGCCCAGAAGACTGTAGGATTATGCGCAGTGTGAAATTGGCTGTGAAAATGCAAGGCTTCAATTTAATTTTTTAATTATTTTTTTTGGGGGAGACTGGAGCTTCTCCCTTTTTTTTTTTTTTTTTTATTTATTTTTAAGGATAGAATTTTATTTTTTGCCATATTCATACTATAACCTTTTACTGTTAGATTTTAATCGAACATGAACAGTTTTAAATGTAAGGAGAAAAGAAACACAGGAACTGTGGTCTTATATCATAAATTACATTTCATAAATCACCATAGTGAGTAAACAAATAAATCTTCATTAGAATTATAAAAAAAAAGGGGGTTGCCCCTGAAAATGTCAGATGTAGGCTGACGAAACAGCTTGGGTGGTGTTTGAGATAATTTTCGTTCAGCTGGAATGCTAACGGGCAATTCCTATGCAATACATGCTGATCCCTGTAAGTGCAATACAACCTTTTTTTTATTTTTTTAATAAATGATTTGAATTCCTGCACCATGAGAGTATTTATTCCTCTCCCTCTATATGGCAAAACTGGAGCATGGGAGAAGAGAAAACTCTGCCAGTGAGTACTATCGGTGATGGTATTTTCCTCTACTACTGTGAGTCATGGACAGGAAATTGGAAGAAAATCTACCTCGGGGACCCAGACAGCATTGAAAACCTGATAGAATTTTAACTATTCTTTATTCTATTCAAAACTCGGAAATATGTTTGGGCTGGTGGGTTTACAGAGCCTTTTTTAACCTTTTGGATTATTCAGGGATGGGTTGGCAAAATGCATATGCATTGCCCCAAAATTGTAAACATGCAAGTGGGTGGATGAGGACTGCTTTTTTTGTTACACAAAGCCACAGTTTATTGTGCATTATAACAGCCTTGGGCACTGTACAGGCCAGCCACTGGCATCCTAACGGCCAATCATGTCATTGGTTGATAAGGAGGATATCAGGCGCAGCATCTTGTTTGCCCCTCTCTGAGCACTGGGGTCACGTTAGATGGAAGATGAATGCTAGAATTAGTCAGTACCAGTGTGCAAGGGTATTTTGCTTGGTAAGAACAAATTGTCTCTAATGTTGGATGTCCTGAGTGTGAATGCTATGAGAGCAATACTAAACTATAACCAATGAAAATGCAAAACGGTATAAAGTGCTAAATACAAAAATGAAGTGCAAATGCAATAAACAAATCCTTTGTCAAAGTGCAATCATATAATAAAAAATAGTCCAATGACAGTAGAAAAAATGTGCATCAAATGTTACAATGATTAAAAGGCTCTTCAATTGTGAAAATAAGTGCAACAAAAAAGGGGGGGGTAGGGGAGAAAAAGTGTCCAAGTGCAAATCGGCAGGGTAGGATGTGGTGATAGCCTGTAGATAACCTTCAAAAATCCACACAAGTAAAATACCACAAATTACAATATAAGAAAACAAAAAGAGTCAACAATAATACAATACAACATATAAGTATCTTGGTATCGTCTAATATCCAAAGTGCATATAATCACGAATGTGAAGATAATCGTATAAATATACAGTGCAATAAAAAGTTTGCAGTGCAATAAAAAAAAAAAAAAAAAAAAAAAAGCTAAGGTGCCTTAGTGCTCATAGACATAAAGTACAATAAAAGTCCATAAAGTAGCTTTTGTATTAGTGACCCATCCACCCACTGATCCGGACTGCTACCCATTTGTCCAGTATGTGGATGAGTATTTTTTGCTGATGTCACGCCGCTACACGACCTTGGTCGACAGAGACTTTACATGTCAGTTATTAGCGCATTTAGCTACAGTTTATTGTTTTTTGTCAATTGGATGCTAGCTATGTACTTGGTCTAATTTTAATAAAATACTGCTCTATTACGGCATTAACTGGCTCTGGTGTGAGCTTTGTTTGCTGCAGCTGAAATCGAACCCGAGCATGGTACAGAGGAGAATACTATGAGCGGATGCATATGTTACCTGGGATGACACGTATAGTCGCTTTGTCTCTGGTGAGTGTCCCCTTCACGAGGTGGTGGTTGGTTGGTTGGTGATCAGTGCACATACTGGATAATTGGGCAGCAGTCTGGATCAGTGGGTGGATGATTCACTAATACACAAGCCAATTTATGGACTTTCGTAGCACTTTATGTATGTGAGCACTAAGGCACCCTTTTATTTTATTTTTTATTTTTATTGCATTGTATATTTATATGATTGTGTTTTATATTTGTTGATTATATGCACATTGAATATTTCATGACACCAAGATACTTACATGTTATATTATTGATGTGTTTCTTTTTTTCTTATATTGTAATTTGTGGTATTTTATTTGTGGCCCTGCAGATCTTTACAATCTTAGGTTCGGTAGGGTCTGTATATAGACCTATTCTGCTAGTAGCCTTTTGTATCACAGCACAGAAAAGACATTGACATATGATAAAAACAAGAAAAACTGCGCCAAACAATAAGTTCACCAGGGTCCGCACCAAAGCAAAAGATGATGGGTTAAAAAACAGCAATGGAGTACCAAAACCTAATTAAAACAGCTCGATAAAATCCATTGATAAATCATAAGTCCATTAGTATGGAGTAAACACCACGTGATCCACAAATAAATGTGACCCACCTACGAATGGAAAGCCGCTTACCAAAGGGCAAGCGCAAGCAAGGTTTGCCTATAACCCAGCCGCGCATCCAAAAGACTCGGGGGGGCTTCTCGGGGTGTTCCAGATGCTAGACTTTTATTCATATGTCGTGCAGTCCAAAAGATTGTAGGGCATATGAGACGAAAAAGGGGAAAAGGGAAAAAAAAATGATGGTTATGATGGTGGTTTCTATTAAACACAATGGCAAATTAAGTGGACCTTATGACTTTAGCATTGCCAGCCCAGCTATTGATATTTTTAACATGAAGTTAATTGATAGTCAGTTGCATTTATTACAATGGTTGGCTTACAGCTGTGCCCTGGCGAGTTTAGGAACACACATCAGATGACATGCCAGTGTTTACCTTTTCTTTAGAGGACACTTGTTGTCTTTCTTGTTTTTGATTGTTGTCCAATTATCTATCAGATTATACTGCTTCAAGATGCATGGGCTCTCATCTCTTTGGCGGCTGTTTCGTGGCAAAAAGTGGAATGTCCTGCGTCAGCGAGTGGACTCCTGCTCTTATGACTTGGATCAGGTATCTAATCTTTGCTATAGCTGCAGTTTTATCACATTTCCAGCAGAGGGATTGTGAGCTGCTGGAATTTCTGTCTTGCAATATGAATGAATTGCTTATGCTGGGAAAAGCAGGAGGCTCATTTAGAGTGGAACTAAAGCCTGCAATACACAACTCTGCTCCAATAGGCCAATGCCCATGAGGTCCCTTGCTGAAGCCAGCATCTTCTCCTTGATTTCTTCCAGGTGTCTGTTGTTGTCATCATGCGTCGAACAATCAAGGTGGCCATCACTCCCACCCTTGTGCAGGAGTTCATTCTTCTTGGCACGCAGGCACTGTGCCAAAATATCAACTGAGCTGCACATGCTCAGCTAAGTTTATATTTTACATTTTAACGAAGACGATAAGCAGGCAGGCAGATTTTATTTCTATTTTCTGTCTACAGCTGTATTTTGCAATACAAGCCTGCTTTAAAGTGGTTTTAAGCCCTTACATATACCAAGTAAAGTGACTGACCCAGAGAGATGAAATAAATCCTCCTACCTAAGTTGTACCTGTTTATCTGCAGTCTGCTCATCTCTACATCAATTCAAAGTCCAGAAATTATAAAGCTAGTCTGAGAGTTCAGAAAAAGGGGGGCAGAGAGCTGAATATACACAGTTCCGAGCTCAGTGAGGAGAGCTCTGAGAGCTGATTGGAGGGAAGGGGCACAATCCACTTCACACAGAAACAGAGTAGAGGCTGTCAATCAGTCTGTGTGCTGGAGCTCCCTCCCCTGTCTTATTTTTTTTCTCTTGGTGTCAAGAAAACGTGTTAGACATGATTCGTTAAGTTAGCAGAGGAATGAAGCAGCAGACAGAAATGACACTTGGTACTCTTGAGACAAATAGACAATATAGAGGGCTATGCTTTGTTCATATTTCATGTCTGAGGTTTATAACCACTTTTTTGTCCTCCCCGGCTGCACATATGTGCCTGTACATCACATCTCACACTGCTCCTTTTAACTGTCAGAAGCAAACTGATATTTTTTTTACAAGGTTTCCCTGGCTAGTAGTTATCATTACAATATTGTATTTATGTCTGTAAGGTGTAACTTTAGCACTGGGGGTTAGTTTCAGGTTGTTTAAGGATTAGTTGTGGCAGAGAATAGAGTTTATAGAGTTAAAGTGTATCTAAAACTAAAAACAAAAATGCAATAGATTGCAGCTTACCAGTTTTTTAGATTTTGGTTGTTTTTTTTTTGTGATAACTGCATTCGTTTTATATTTCTCTGGCTTGTCTGCATTTTTTTTTCATCTCCATTACAGGGTGTGATGGGATTAGTAGTTTACATAAGACAGAACTTGTTTCCGATTTCAAGTTCTTTTCACATACAGCAAGTGAGGACAGTGCATTTATGGCAAGATAAACCTGCATTTTCTGTACTTGCTGAAATGGTTATTTGTATGAAAAGTGAAAATTAATATAGCCAACACATCTAAAGACTGGTATCCTGCAATAATATATAAGTTTTTGTCTTGGGTGTAGTTATCCTCAGGTCAGTGGGGGCAAGTATATACCGCAGTGCTAGAACTGCTGTGGCAGCTACAAGAGGCCGAAAACTGTTGTACCCCATCCATTGTAATGTATTACTACTACAATGTACTGCTGTGACTGCATATCACCTCTCTCCTGCAGCTCTTTCTTGGGACGTTGCTATTCACAATCCTGCTCTTCCTCCTTCCAACGACTGCCCTGTATTACCTGGTATTCACCCTGGTATGTACGATTCTTACACCTGAGGCTATTATGGCCTAGATGCCCAGATAACATTTTTAGCAGCATCAGTATGCATTGGTTAGCTTGACAGCTTGTTAGCTTTCATCTGAAATGAGTTTTACATTTTGTTTTTTAAAGACATGGAAGGCTTTTATGCAGTATATTGTTTTAGTAAATGTACTGCTTACACAGGCTGAGAAATGGATAATGCACTGTGGCAGCCTGAGCTGAAAGGTTTGCCTTTAAACAAGCCTATGTGATCACCATGTCAAAGCTGTCATTGTGATCTTGTGGTCGAAAACCACACCAACCATTAGGGGAGACCCAGAGCTGTCACCTGATAGCAGGGTCTAAGAAATAGGAATGCTCACAAATAGGCATTCCTAGTTCTCACCTGAAACTTTAATTAATGTTCTAATGCTACAATCCTGAGAACCCTCACTTGTGCCAGCATGCTGCTGATGATACTTTTGAAATTTGCCCTGCTGTGTGAGTCTGCGCCCGCACAACCATGTCATTCATTCACAGAGATCCGTGAATGAATGAACTACAAGTCCCAACTGCACCTCAGTTGTAACCCTCTGAAAACCTGTATTTCGGTACAGACATAGAGGTGGGCCGATAGTTTCCAGCAGCCTGGCATTACATCTGCAATCCACTGATCGTGGGTGTAGTGCTTTGGAGGCTCCTGTAAAAAAAACAAAAAAAAACAATTTGAATAAATAAAGTTATTTTTTTTTTTTTTTTTTTTTTTTTCCTTCTGCAAAAATATGTGCATTTATTATTGTGTTTTCAGGGTGGACTTGGCCTTTAAGTGCCGGATTTCAAATACCATTTTACACCATAGTTACGTGAAATATAATTTGCCATTTCCTACAAGAGCAGCTCATACTATTTTTATAAATCTGTATCAAGAATACATAAAATTGTAAAGAATTTGGTATTTGCCAGTGAATGTGTTTTCCTAAAAACAGAATTTTTGTCTCAAAACGTTTTCAGTTCTGATGGCGTCCTGAAACGCATAAATAATAAACTGACTTTTTTATTGACGATGTGTTTTAAAATAAATTTAAACACAATCACTAATCTCAAACTTTAAAATGTTTGTAATATGTGGCAATATCTTCCTTTGTTTCACACTCACATCTATAGAAAAAGGAAGCGGCACATCACTTTAACTGGTAAAATGTAAATATTAGGTTTGTAAAGTCCAATTTATAAAGAAACAAATATGGAGTTGGCATTGATGGTTATTTCACTTCGCTGAACTGCAAATATTTGCTGAGCGCTGTCAGCTTTTTTTTTTTTTTTTGTAGCAACTATATGCCCACTTAGTACATTACAAAGAGCGAAAGCAGACAGTATGCGTACGTGCAATCCTTGAATCTTCTAAAATGATGTGCAATCTATACGCGTTTAGAAAAAAAATTAGTATTAAAGGGGTGTTCAGTCAGTCAAAACTAAAATACCAAAGCCTCATTTAGCAGTCAAATGTCAGGGGCCAGGCTGAGTGTTAGAAGGAAGTGGGGACAATTAAACTTTTTATTTTATCTTTATTTTTTTTAATAGTCCTGTAGCACTGCATGTTAGGAATTGTAATTCCATTTTGAATACCTTTCCCCCCACCGTGCAGCTAGGCTGTACCCGCACTGCGCAGGTTAACTGGTCTTTTTTTTTTCCTCGGGAAAGGACGGTGGAGATATACTTAACTGATCAGCTGATCCTCCCTGCAAAAGACCGGTTTGGCACCCCTGAGCTTCAGCAATCTTGAAAGTAGACTGTTCCTGACTTCAGCATGCCCAGAGCACGCTCCATAGACAGGGACAGTCCACCGCTGGACCATGGGGGAGCACTGTTTTCTGGAGGATTGGCAGATCAGGTGAGTATAAGCTTTGTGCTCGCCCCTAGAAAAAAAATGAGCAGTTGGCTGATTGTCAAACATTTAAAACTGGTGGTGGGAGTTAACATAACCAATGGGCTGTCATGGGCTCTCATCATGAGAGCCCAACTATGCATGCTCTTTCCGCTCAGCTTCTCCATTCACAGAAATTGTACTACAGCTATTATGAATACAGGATCTCTGAATGATAATTGATAGATCCGCCCCCTCCATTCAGATATTGTGCTTCATTTATAGAATCTATAGTACAGCTTCTATGAATGGAGCAGCTGGGGCAGGCATAGTCAGGCTCTTTTCATATGAGCCTGTGACAGCCCATTGGTTATGTTAACATCCGCCGTAAGCTTAAGGCTTCATGCACACGAGACGCAGATGCAAACGCTGCTGGACACATGTTGAAACCGGCGTTTAGAAACGCGCGTTTTGCCGCGATTTAGCGGCGTTTTACCGCGTTTGCGTCTAGAAGCGTTTAGTTAACCTAACATCATAGACCCTCCCCAGCTCAAAAATTAACTATTTCAGCAATTTTGTGAGACCAGAGTGAGTAGCAGCAGCTGTGAGAGCTGCAGTGTACTTGTATTTAGCGTGTCACTTGCCACGGCACCTGCCACAAGTTGTGGATTGTCCACTTGCCACGTGACTTGCCACATCACCTGCCACGTCACTTGCCATGTCATCTGCCACAAGTTGTGGATTGTCCAACTGCCACGTCACCTGCCACAAGTTGTGGATTGTCCACTTGCCACGTGACTTGCCACATCACCTGTCACAAGTTGTGGATTATCCACTTTCCACATCACTTGCCACCTGCCATGTCACTTGCCACAAGCTGTGGATTGTCCACTTGCCACGTCACCTGTCACGTCACCTGCCACAAGTTTTGGATTGTCCACTTGCCACGTCACTTGCCACGTCAGCTGCCACGTCACTTGCCACGAGATGTGGATTGTCCACTTGCCACGTCACTTGCCACGTCACCTGCCACGTCACTTGCCACGTCACCTGCCACAAGTTTTGGATTGTCCACTTGCCACGTCAGCTGCCACGTCACTTGCCACAAGATGTGGATTGTCCACTTGTCACATCACCTGCCACATCACCTGCCACAAGTTGTGGATTGTCCACTTGCCACGTCCCTTGCCACGTCCCCTGCCACGTCACCTGCCACAAGTGGATTGTCCACTTGCCACATCACCTGCCACAAATTGTGGATTGTCCACTTGCCACGTCCCTTGCCACAAGTGGATTGTCCACTTGCCACATCACTTGCCACATCAGCTGCCATGTAAGCTGATCACCTGCCACAAGTTGTGGATTGTCCACTTGCCACGTCCCTTGCCACGTCCCCTGCCACGTCACCTGCCACAAGTGGATTGTCCACTTGCCACATCACCTGCCACAAATTGTGGATTGTCCACTTGCCACGTCCCCCGCCACGTCACCTGCCACAAGTTGTGGATTGTCCACTTGCCACATCACTTGCCACAAGTTGTGGATTGTCCACTTGCCACGTCACCTGACACAAGTTGTGGCTTGTCCACTCGCCACGTCACTTGCCACATCCCCTGCCACAAGTGGATTGTCCACTTGCCACGTCCCCTGCCACAAGTGGATTGTCCACTTGCCACGTCACTTGCCACGTCACCTGCCACAAGTTATGGATTGTCCACTTGCCACGTCACATGCCAGTCACCTGCCACAAGTTGTTGATTTTCCACTTGCCGCGTCACCTGCCAGGTCACTTGCCGCGTCACCTGCCAGGTCACTTGCCACGTCACCTGCCACAAGTTGTGGATTGTCCACTTTCCACGTCACTTGCCACTTCACCTGCCACGTCACTTGCCACAAGTTGTAGATTGTCCACTTGCCACATCACTTGCCACCTGCCATGTCACTTGCCACAAGTTGTGGATTGTCCACTTGCCACTTCACTTGCCACCTGCCATGTCACTTGCCACAAGTTGTGGATTGTCCACTTGCAATTGCAATTGTTTAAAATATTTTTCTAATGGTTTTTCATCATTTGCAATCATTTTTGAGATTTTTAATGTAAAAAAAAAGGTCACCTTTAAAAACGCATATAAACGCAAACGCGGCTAAACGCGGTAGCGGCGTTTTGCCGCGTTTTACCGCGTTTTGCGTCTGAAACGTGGAAATTTTTGTTTCTGAACGCATTTTTTTGCTTCTGGAAAAACGAGACTAAACGCAACTGCATAAAAACGGAAAAAAACGAGACTGTGTGCATGGACACATAGGATAACATTGAATGAGTTCAGGGGCAGTTGAAAAAACTGTCCAACTGCATCTGAACGCGCGTTTAACTGTGTCTCGTGTGCATGAGGCCTTAAATGTTTGACAATTGAAAAAAAAATCACAATCACAAAAATTGTGAGTGTTGCCCCTCGAGACCAATCAGATTCAAGTAACCTGTAAGACTGAAACCTAAAAGCTAATTCTCATTATATATACACAACAGTTTTCCACCTTTTGCTTCCCATCTGCTTATATAACTCTTTATTTCCTCTTCTGTCTGACAGCTTCGTCTGCTCGTGATAATGGTACAAGGTGTCATCCAGATGACTATAAATCTGCTCAGCTCCCTCCCTTTCTATGCGCTGCTACTGCGTCTCTGCCGTTCCTACCGGCTGGCAGGTGGGTCCTTTTTATCACTTTAGTCAAAACCTGTTCTTAAATAAGCAAGTCAGTAATGACCTCCCACTGAAAATGCTGGTCTTCTGCCTCTCTGACTTTAATACCGCCACAGACTTGGAGCCGGCTTACAGCCAGTGAATCCATTGTGCAGCCAAACCATCTGATCTGCACGTTTTGAAGTCACCCGCTTAAAAAATTTGAAGCCATTGAATCAGCAAGGCAGCCAAGCAGCTATTATTTTTAAGAGAAGTTTAGAATGGCTTCCTTTGTATTTTGCTCAGGAAAGTTTTTATCTTTTAAGTGTGTAAACTCTAATCATTCACATCTCAAATTTCCTCCTTTTTGGTCTGCTAAATATACCACTAAAAGTGTTTTTGTTATAGCCATTCCATAATTAACAACAATTTTTTTTTGATCCTGCCAGAAATCTTGTAGGCTGATAACTTCCTGTGCCCAAGTTAGGGTTATGGAGATAAGGAGGGGAGAGAAGGTGAGGAGAGGTTTGTGCTTGTAATCCATCAGAAATTAAGTAGGCACAGCTGATAACGTGCTAAGGATGTTAGACCTACTGTACATGTTGGCATGTCAATCAGAGCGGTGTTGGGACAAGGTCCTTTAGCACCCTTGGCAAAAAAGGTCAAAGTGATTTGAATTGATGGGCACTGATATGCAACACTGATGGGCACCAATAGGTGGCACTGATGGACACTGACAGGCGGCACTAATGGGTAGCACTGATGATGCAGTACTGATGAGGTTTTGACAGGTGTTACTGTAGGGCACTGGCAATGTGATGGGCACTGATAGACGATCCTGAGGGAGCACTGACTGGGTACCTTTTTGGCACATCTGATGGGGCTGTGCTGATTATTAGCACAGACCCCCCCCTCCTGGTTCATGCGATGATCAGCCGTGATTGGTCACAGCTGATCACGTGGTAAGAAGCCTCTGACAGAGGCTTCTTATGGCGATTGGAGATGCGGCATGTCAGACTGGCAACGCCACACTCTCGATCGCTGCACTACAAGCTGGCATGTTATTTTGCTGGATGTCATATGATGCACAATCAGGATAACAGAACCACTTCCCGGCCGTCATTATGCTATAGGCCGTACGGGAAATGGTTAATTTTATCAAAACCATATAATATGAGGTCAAACCTAAACACTTTCAATTTGTAAGCAATCAGGCATGCCCTTGCACTACATGGGTGAAGGTAAATCTAAAGGTAATTGAATAAGAAAATTGTATAATGTATGACCAGCCCTAGGCAGGCACCTGTCCTAACTAACCCTTGGCTTGACCCTGGGTAGAAACCTGCTTTATTTCTGGCACATTAGCATTTTTTTTTCTGTACTTGCAGTATGATCTTAAAGGGATAAAACATGCAGGAAATGTTTTTTTTTTTTTTAAGCCCAACAACACAGATTATGTGGAATGAGTATGTTTAGTAAGTTCGCATTTCAGTTCACACCAGCCACACAGCTCTTGCACACACATATTTTGAATACGATATAGCAAGTTTACATAGCTTCAATTCCTAGAGAGGCATTCCTGACATTATAGAACTGTATTGAGAGAAGAGTACATTTAGGCTTAGCATTTGGGCAGCACTATAATTATCAATATGGCTGCCCCTGCATGTATCTGGGGTCAGAGATGAAAGCTGGCCATACATAGATCTAAGATCAGTCGGTACTAGCTGAGGTTTGATCCATGTATGGTCAGGCTAATTGCACACAAGTCAATCCATTGATCGACTTAAGCACAACCAGCCTATTGGATTTTCTACATTCGGTTACTGCCAGTGGCAATAGCTGCTAGCGGTAATCATAGTGTTCTGCCAGCTGGGAAGGCTCCCTGTGCCCTCCCGGCTGTACACAATAGCTCTGCAGGAAGCATTCAGTCAGTCAGTGTTGATGGGGAAATCAACCGGTTTCTTGCTTTGGTCAAAGTGGTCAAAATCAAGAAAATAGTCATCTATGGGCTGCTTTAGGCTATAGATATCTTAGGTTACAGTAAACCATTTAGCAAAGCGGTATAGAGGAGCTTGGATAAATGTTACCTTTTATATCTTGCATTTCTCACTGTAATAACTCCAGTTTACTTCTGTTGCAGCGGGTGTAAAATTTTGCATGCTGGAGCAACAAAAAGGGAAGCCACTTCGATTGTTGATGCAGGTAAGGTTAATATAGCAAGTGATAAAAAATGTATTAGTTGAATAAGCTGTATAAAATGCTGTTTAATTATGATGCGAATGTTCTGATCTCTAGACTTGTTCGTTACGATTATTATGAAGGAAAACCTATGCGGTGGCTGCATTAGGTTTCTTTTTTTCAGGCTTTTTTCTTTTATCACTTGCGATCCTGCCAGGTGTACATTTTCCATACTTTTAGAAAATGTACTTTGCTGAAAAAATATTGTAGCTGCCAAATTTTGTTGCCAGCAGTTTAGACATTAATGGCTGTGTGTTGAGTTATTTTGAGGGGACAGCAAATTTACACTGTTATACAAGCTGTACACTCACTACTTTACATTGTAGCAAAGTGTCATTTCTTCAGTTTTGTCACATGAAAAGATAGAATTAAATATTTACAAAAATGTGAGGGGTGTACTCACTTTTGTGAGATACTGTATACGACTTTCTAAATATCTGAGAGATTCTCCACAATTTCCCATATTTCATTTTGTGCTAAATAATTAATAAAACCACCATTAAGGTACTCTATATCCTACCACCAATTTTATATATGTGATAATCTTACAAACTTCCATATATTAGCTTCCAAGTGCTTTAGTATTCCCCTCCCTTTTTTTTTTTTTTTCTCTTGAAAGTGGAGAGTCCCATTTATGTGTTACACCCCAACAACCTACCTCTATATAATTGTGACAAGATCAACCCTGGAGTGTCTAACCATTTACCCCAAAGTTTTTTTTAAAATGTATCTAGGCATCCCCTATGTTGATAAACCATATTTTCTCTTTGTAAAACTTAATTTACTGATTTTAGCCACAAAGAGTAAGTTGGAGTCATAGAGATACATTTCTGTGCTAGCAACTTTCACACTATAAACAGTAATCTAAGAATTGCCATATACATCTGATTAATCCATTTTAATTTTGGTGAAGTAAAGAAGTGTGTGTGTGTGTATATATATATATATACACACACACACACACACACACACACACACACACACCAAAAAAGAGAGCGGCACTCATGGGTCTCGAAAGGTGAATGCACCATGGCGGTTTAATTAGACGTTTCAACGAGGCACAAGCTCATCTTCCTCAGGAGATAGAGATTTTATATATACACACACACACACACACACTAGCATGACAATCAGATGTTGTAACAGTATCGACAATTCAAATAACAATAGCTACAAAGGTAACAAGAGGCAAAGAAAAGGGGAGTAAAGATATACATGTAATACATTATATGATGTTATCAAAATAACTTAAAGGTTGATTTAATGAGTCCTTGGATATATCGCTAGGCCATGGAAGGGAAAGAACAGGTTATTTGATGTAAGGGATATAGGACCAAGATACTTTGAGGTTAGGATAGTGGTAGGGTACAGGAGGGATGACAAATCAATGAAGACCAAGTGGTGAGAAATTTGTCCTGGAGCAGATGAGCTTTAGCAAACATAAATTCAAATAGAGCATGTACATTTAGGATGTGTAACGGTGGTCAAAATGTCAGAAGTGTTGCATGTTTCCAACGTCTAGTTATGGTAAGTTTAGCCACTATAATAATGTGAGTTAATATAGTGTGAAAGTTAGGAGGTCACGTGTCATAAAATATTCCTTAGAAGGCTAGTCTTGGATCTGGTTTGGATAGTAGTTTGATGATGAGGTTGCATAGTTTTTTTTTATTAATTTTATTTTGCATGTACATACACAATAAAATCTGTTATTCAACTGAATTAAACTTCTATGTCATTTTGTAAGAGAATGGAAACGCCATCACATTTTTATTTAAATCTTTTTTTTTTTTTCTATGCCGCTTCCTCTACAGATTAACCCGTTACCCTATGGGCAAGTGCTTGACACCTACAGGCTCCCATCCAGCAGATGTTACCCTAAAGACTCATGGGGATCTTTGTGCAAGAAGCTATTCATCGGGGAGGTCATCTACCCCTGGAAGCAGAAGCAAGAGAAACAAGACTGAGGGAGCACAGACAGTGTTGGCTACATGAAGGACACTGCCAAATGTCTTTGAGTTTATTGAAGTTCTCCAGGAAACAGTTAAATTCTTTCCACTTCCTTGTTTAGTGATTTATAGACCCCAGCATATTAACTCCTTTGTGAACCAAGGTTTGTGCGACTCCTCAACTGACTGTTAGGGGATATCCTACCAAAACTACCTATAAAAATCAATGTGGAATTATCTCCCCTAATAACCAGTCCCTTACAGCACAGATACATTTAGATAAGAGCTTAGGATAAACACAGCCCTCAATTCCACTGAAAATGAATGAGCCGGGGCCTTAAATCCCTGACTATGCTCCGCCTGTAAACTTTGGGCTTTTTCACACTTTGTCTATGAGCTGTGTTGATCAACGCAAGGGCACATAAAAAAAACTATTTGTACCTGTATTTTTACGCAGTTTAACTCTCAACACCACAATGCATCTGCTGAGGTACATAGATTTAAATGAAGTGTTATTTTATAACCCTTTAATAAAGTAAAAGTAAACAGTGCTTTGCATTGTAGCAAAGCACTGCCCCTACACACCATACACTAGCTTGCCTGTGTTTTAGCTGGTGTGTGGAAGGGCTCTAACTTATTACTGGAGAACTTCTGCATAGGAGAGTTTTGCTTTGAATGGAAATTGCTTGTCTGCCTGGGATTTTGTGGCCACGCCTCCCTCAGCCCCCAGTAAAGGCGGGTATAGACATAAGAGAACGTCTGCCGCAATATTATGTCTGAAATGTTCAGGATAATTACTATTATTTCAGGTACTTGTTTAGCGTCGTCAACGCAGCGCTTTACATATACATTGTACATTCACATCAGTCCCTACCCTCAAGGAGCTTACAACTTAAGGTCCTTAATACACATTAATACATATACTAGGGCCAATTTAGACAGGATCCGATTAATGTCTTTAGAGTGTAGATGGAAACCAGAATACCCGGAGGAAACCCACGCAGGCACAGGGAGAACATGCAAACTCCAGGCAGATGGTATCGTGGTCGGGATTGGAACCAGCGACCCTTTTTGCGGCTAGGTGAATGTGCTAGCTACTACCCGTATAATGAATTATTTCCCTTAGAAGTCTCACTCAGGAGTGGCTTTCATGCGTTGGGAATACTGATGCCTTTATAACATGTACCCCCCTGAATGGGACTGATGTAATTGATTCTATATTGCAGTATTATATACTTCCATGGTGGCAGAATATACTTGCTGCATATGAGATAATCCTGACAGAACAAGCTTTGCTATTGGTGTGGGAATGCCTTATTGCTGTGGTCTTCTTGAATGCACATGTGATGTTGGTATGTTCCCTGGCCTCCTGGGATGAAGTCCCTTAAATTTTATCTTCTGAACAGACCATCGTTTGATTCTCATATATGAACATATGATTAAAGCCCCTTTTTTACGCTGGGGTATTGTGTGCGTCGGTGGTAAAGCGCCGCTATTTTTAGCGGCGTTTTACCATAAATTTCGCAGCGCTATTTGGCCACTAACGGGGATCTTTTACCCCCCCCCCCCCCCCGTAGTGGCTGAGAGAGGGTTAAAACCACCACAAAGCGCTGTTGCAGCAGTACTATGCCGACGGTATAGCCGCGCTGCCCCATTCATTTCAATGTGCACTCCAAAAATGCTGCTTGCAGGAGTTTTTTTTTTTTTTCCCCCGTCCTGCAAGCGCACTGCTCCAGTGTGAAAGCACTTGGGCTTTCACACTGGAGAGACAGGAGCGGCTCTTTACAGGCGCTATTTTTAGCGCTGTAGTGCCTGTAAAGCGCCTCAGTGTGAAAGTGGCATAAGACAACTTGCAAAACATACAAGAGTCTATTTATTACCTCTGTAGCGGGGCTTGTCATTGCTTGATACTCCAGTGCAACATGGTGAGCTTGATTATCTCACATGGTTTGGGAAATAATAAAGGCCAACTCCTCGTCCAGGTCCATTTAAAAAACAAAAAAAAAACCTCAGGATTTGTCCCACAGAGATTTTTCAGGGGTGAAAGTTTCTTTCCTTGCACCAGAAGTTGAAAGGGTGTATTTTTAAAGTATCTAGATCACAACATACTGGTTTACAGAAAATATATATTTTTATTGACCACTTTAAAAACTATTTCTTAGTTGTCTGTTTGTTGTTATTACTGTTATAATGTCAAAGACATTATAACATTAACTGTAGTAGGCCATTGTACTTCTGTAGTGATCTAACATTTGATCATGATCATATTAAAGAGGAAGTAAACCCTGATGGGTTTACTTCCTCTTTCATTCCCTGCAAAGGCAAAGTATAATGGACTACTATGCATCGCATAGTAGTCCATTATGTGTCACTTACCTGACACAGGAGCCAGCAATGTCACCGCTGTCCCCTGTAGTCCGGCGCATCCATCTTTTCGGTGGGGTCTCGCAGCTCCGCCGCTGTCTTTCGGCGGAGCCGCGATGACATCACTCCCGCGCATGCGCACGGGAGCCGACACGCGCGGCAGCTCCATTGTTGGAAATGCCGCGCTCAGTGCGCCTGCGCGCCGCTGTCTACGGTGCCTGTCTTCGGGCAAATCTCCTAAACCGTATAGGTTTAGGAGATATTTCTTGGACCTACAGGTAAGCCTTAATCTAGGCTTACCTGTAGGTCAAAGTGGTTTGTAAGGGTTTACAACCACTTTAACATTCATATATTTTTACCAATTCCATCGTGTACAATATGTTGATATAAAAAAAAGAGTGGACAGGAGACTAGCTCAGTGCATTTCCTGGAATTGGCCAGGTCAGATTTTCCTGACCAATCACTATTGTGCATTATTGCCTGAGCACCTCCCCTTTCTGCATGTTGACCTGATGTGCACAGGTATATTTAGCAAATGATAGCAAAGCTGGTTCTGTAGCTGGATTGTACATGTGTGGCTATCTAGCTGTAGGCCGCTTGTCAGTCTGTAACAATGATGACTGGTCTTTTTAAAAGCAGATGGATGACGTAGTGCGATAAGGTGTGGAAATGCCGGGATCCCAAGCAGACTTCCATTGCCAGTTCCATTTCAAATTTTAACATCCTGTTAAGGGAATCCCATTCTAAATAATAGACTGGACTTAACAGATTCAAAGCAAAAGTCCTGATTATTATTGCTATCATTGTACTATGCATCCGCACATTCCTTTTATTTCTATTAGCAAACTGACTTAAGCTACCAAAAGATATTGACCCATTTTATGGCAAGTACAGACACTGGAGATCTACTATGGAAATGAGTGCCGAAAAGCCAAACCGCTCAATGTATACATGAAACATATACAGTATATTACATTTGATTGACCTACCAAAAGTTTTTAAATTCTGTTGAGTCAATCCTTTAATTCACTCTACAACACTGCATAGCCAGGGCAGTGACAACAATAATCACTATTGCAGCTCTTTACCACCCTAAGTCATCATTGGACTATGAAAGAGCTTCATCATACTACTGACGTTCCCCCTGTGCTCCCCTGGAAAAAAGCACTGAACACTGCAGTGTGATTGGCTGACAGTGCATAACCTCCCACGCTGTCTGATTTCTGCTATGCAGGAGCTTGTGGGAAGGTAAAATAAAGATGTATTATAGGCACTTATACAATCACTATTTTTAAATGCATTGAATACATTTTTCCTTAAAGAATATGTAAATCCTACATTCCATATTCCTGATATGCACCTGCTGTACCATGTACTTGTTCGAAAAAGTATCCTGATCTCTTTGGATTACTTCTTTTGTGTGAAAAATCTGATGCTCCTGCAAGTCTCCCGCTTTCCTATTAACCACTTCAGCCCCGGAAGATTTGGCTGCTCAACGACTAGAGCATTTTTTGCGATTTGGCAGCACGCCGTTTTTAACTGAGAATTTCGTGGTCGTGCGATGTTGTACCCAAACAAAATTGCCATCAATTTTCCCCACAAATAGAGCTTTCTTTTGGTGGTATTTGACCATCTCTGCGTGTTTTTTTTTTTTTTTTTGCGCTATAAACAAAACAAAAAAAAAACTATTTTTGAAAAAAATACAATATTTTGTACTTTTTGCTATAATAAATATCCCCAATTTGTTAAAAAAAAAATTTTTCTCAGTTTAGGTTGATATGTATTCTTCTACATATTTTTGGTAACAAAAATTGCAATAAGTGTATATTTATTGTTTTTTTACAAAAGTTATAGCGTCTACAAAATAGGGGATAGATTTATGGAATTTTTTATTATTTTGTTTTTTTTACTAGCAATTGGGGCGATCTGTGATTTTAAATTTTTTTTTAAATCTTTTTTTATCGTGACTGCGACATTATGGCAGACACATCGGACACTTTTGACACATTTGTGGGACGACTGACAATTATACAGCGATCAGTGCTATAAAAATGCACTGATTACTGTATAAATGTCACTGGCAGGGAAGGGGTTAACACTAGGGGGCTATCAAGGGGTTAACTGTGTTCCCTCACTGTGTTCTAACTGTAGGGGGAGGGGACTGACTATAGGGGTTGACAGATCGTGGTTCCTAGCTATTAGGACCTCGCAATCTGTCTTGCCTCACAGAACAGGGATTTGTGTGCGCACACACACGTCCCTGTTCCGCCTCTCGTGCCCACGATCGATAGTGGCCAGCAGTCATCGCGACCATTGGCCACGGGCATTGGCACCCTCGCAGTGCAGCGGGCGCGCCTCCGATCCCGCTTAAAGACGACGACGTAAAGCTACGACGGCTCACAGGAATGTGCCGACCTGCCGCAGTATAATGATGGCGGCTGGTTGGCAAGGGGTTAAAAACTGACCACAATATGCATAAGAGCACAGCATGGTCAGTTCTCTAGCTGTGCTGGGAATTCAGCCTGCATTCCTCCAGTGATCAGCCTTGTCCTGACACACCCCTCCTCCACAACCATTTACTCGAAAAGATTGGTGTACTGCTGTTTCTCCTCCCCTAACTCTCTACATTCCTTATGCAGCTGAGAACAGAGGGTATGTGACCATTTAAAAAAAAAAGAAAAATATGTATTTATTATGTTTTTTCCTATCTATACAGGTTTTTTTTTTTCATTTCTATTTTAAACTAGATGGGTTATTTTATGTGGTGAGGTTTTACATATACTTTAAGGAATATCTTGATATTTTTTGCCTTCTTATATTATTAACTGTTATTTGTATTTAAGTAGCACCAGCATATTGAGCAGCACTTTGTGCAGTACACAGCAGCAGTCCCTGTCCCAGAGAAGCTGCCATATTAGCTAAGGCACAAGTGGCAGCTGGGCAGCTCTTCCTGTTCTGAGGCCCCGCCTTCATGACATCATTAAACCAGTGCAGGAGTGGGCAAGATATACCTCTGATGCCAAACTCTCAATGGACCCCTGTGCACATAAAAGAAACGAGGGTGCCTAAGCACTGCCACTGTACAGACGTGCCCTGCTGCTTCTTTTCAGGAATTATGTATTGAAGATGTATTTTTACCTTGCTGATTTACTAAATTAAAATGTCTTTACTGATCCTAGTTGGAAAGATAAATGATAGATTTTAACGTGGAAGTGGATCTTAAAAATAAAAAAATTGACAGCAGGTTGGGCCTTTGTTTGTTTTTTTTAAAGCGGAACTATACTCACTTTTAAATCCTGTGAAACGCCGTCCCCAGGACTCACCACCAGTAGCCGGTTTCTGGGTCTCGATTGCCATCCTCTGTCATTGGCTGGGCTGAGATGACGTCACTCTCGTGCACGTGGGAGTTCTGTCAGATTCGGCATTGCCAAATGTGTGCAGTGAGCTGTGCTTGCACAACTTACTGTACAAGGGCGGACAGGCAGGTAAGTAGCCTATCCGTCCATTTTCATTGTGGAACCTATAGTTCCACTTTAATCTGTACATGGGGGGGGGTAGGCAGCCTCAGTACTCCAACTGTGATCAACTACAAGTCCCATTATGCTTGTCTCTGAGGGCCATGTCTGTGGCTGTCAGTCTTGCAATGTCTCTTGGGATTTCTAGTTCCAAAACAGCTGGAGTGCTGAGGTTGCCTACCCAACCATAGACTGGCTGGGGCACATGAGCAGAGTACAGTTCCAGCATCTTCTAGATGCAGGGAATGAAGTCAGGTGCTGAGATAATGTAATTTCATTGTGCAGATGCCTTGGTTGCATCATGGGTGAACCAAGAAGATGGCAGACCCGGAGGAAGAGAAAATAAACGTGCATGTGGGGGAGCTCAGACACCACTGGAGGAGAGCAAACCCAAAAGTAAAATCTATGCTGTAAATTCCTCTCCACCACAGTTTATATACGGTTTAATTATAGGTCAACTTAAACCTAAAAGTATGTCCATTGCATTCTTTAGCCCATAGCAACTCATTAGTTGCTTGCATTTCCTTATGGGTTTTTCATATTGGTGGTGCCCTCTGAAGAGTAATCAGTGCTTAGATTGCTTTTCAGAGGGCATTAGGCAGTGGAGAGGTGTTTATATTGACGATTTAACCTTGTAATGCACACTACTGTGCAATCGCATGCATTGTACACTGTTGCAACACACCCCCATTGAACATAATGGATGAGTTTGACAAGTTGCACCGCTTTTCAAACTATGCACCCCAAGTTAAAAATGCAGCTGCCACGATGCAAAGCATCACGACTGTGGTATGTGTACACTACAGTCCTGTTTTAAAGGCGCCCTGTCTGCCCATCCAAAAAGCCCCCTCAGCGACTTTTACGCGTTTTTGCTAGAAATGGCACCTGAAAACTGCCTCCCATGCTGCGTGAACGTGAAACCCCGAGTGCCATCACACTGGGGCAGAAAAAGTCCTGCAAGCAGCATCTTCAGGGCGGTTTGGGAGTGCGGTATACAGCGCTCCCAAAATGCCCTGCCCATTGAGATGAATGGGCAGCGATTTGGAAGCGCCGCAACATGGGTGTTTTTAACACCTCCTTCGGCCGCTAGCAGGGTTAAAAGTGCTAGCGGCCGAAAAGAGCAGCTTAAACAGCGCTGCTCAAATGAGAGACTAGCCTTAAGGTTTTTTTTGGGGTTTCCCCCCCCCCCCCCATTGGAGCTTATGGGACCACACTTTTATGTTAAGCCTTCCTATGGATCAGCTGTCAGTTTAGAGTCCTAAGGATTCAAGGTGATTTGGTTGCACTTGGTCTGCAAAAAAAAAAAACAACGCATCTATGCGATTATAGATAGATTAAAAAAAAAAAAAAAAAATATTGAAAAAAAACGTTTTTTTTGTTTCAGTTAGAAAACTTTGTAAATAATTTTTTGCCTTCAGTGATGGGGCTGCACTGACGGGCACTGATAAGGTGGCACTTGATGGGCACCGATGAGGTGGCACCAATGAAGTGGCACTGTAGTGTAAAGTATTTTACTGATGGATGCCAAATGCATGCCAATCAGTGATGCCCATTGTGGGCACTGACTGACATCCCTGGTGGTCTAGGTTGGCATACCTGGTGGTGGGCATCCCTGGTGGTCTGGTGGCATCCCTGCTAGTCCAGTGTGGGCATCCTGCGCTGATAATGGATCAGCATAGACCCCCCCCCCCCCTGTCAGAGGTGCAGCCGATCGGCTCTCCTCTACTCTGTCTGACAGATGCAAGTGAGGAAAAGCTGATCACTGGCTCTTCCTGTTTACACTGTGATCAGCCGTGATTGGACATGGCTGATCACGTAGTGACTGACACACCTCACCACTGATCGCCGCGATGCGTGCCCCCAGGGGCGCACAGCAGCTTAAAATCCTGAGGACGTCCAGTCAGGATGTTGAAACCACTTTGCCGACGTCATTCTGCTATATGGCGGGTGGCAAGTGGTTAAAGTGTGGGAGGAAACTGGATTACCCGGAGGAAACCTACACAGGCAAAGGGAGAACTATTTTAAAAAAGGAAACCCCCATGTTTCATATTATACCCATATTTGGGTCTAACATGAAACTTGGTTGTTTTCCCCAAACTGCTCCCACATTCACCTGAATTGAGGGTTGCATCTACCTGGAGTGCCCTATTGCCAATTTAATTTAGTATGGCTGTGTGTGGCTCCACCTGCACAGCAACCATAGCAGAGGGACTCAGATTGCACTGGCACAAGTGTAGTGCCATCACTGCACTTGTAGTTCACCGTGTACTTCCAGTAGCCCCATAACAGAAGGTCCGTACAGCCTGGAGCTGGTAAACCATGCAGGAGCCTGTGTATTGCACCTGTGACACACTGATAATGGGCGCAATGCAAAAACTTTTTTTTTTTTTTTTTAAGTTTATTAACCTCCCTAGCGGTAATCCCGAGTCTGGCTCGAGTTGGGATTTTAGTTCCACGAGCGGTAACCCCAAGCCAGACTCTGGATCGCATCGCTGGATACAGGGAGAAGTTACTTACCTTGTCCCCTGGATCCAGCGATGTCCTCCGCGCTGTGTGATTGAGCTGTCCTCCGCTCGATTCACACAGTGCCCGAATGTCGCCGATCTCCATTCCCTGCGACGTCACAGGAGCGGAGATCGGCGCCAAATTCAAAAAAAGTTAAAACACACACAGTACTGTATAAAAAAGTTACACACCTCCTTTGTCCCTAGTGGTCTGTGCAGTGCCCTGCATGCACTTTTATATTATAAGTACTGTTTTTTTTCTGCCTGGAATTTGGAGATTGTCCATAGCAACCAAAAACTGTCCCTTTATGTCAAAAGTGATTTTAGACCAACTAGAAAACAGTGATAATAAATTATAATCACTTGCAGAATTGAGCGATATCGATTTGTGGGGAAATTCGTCATCAAAGACTAAATCTAATGACAGCGACAATTCTGCAAATTAGCAAATTTCTGTGTTTTTGGATTGGATTACATTATTGAATCATTTTTATTATTATTATTTGTTATATTATAAACTTTATCATACCCGGGATGTCTGCTAGACTCTGGTTTGAACAGATTTAAGAGAGTTATTCCTAAGAATTACGGGACTACAATATAAAAATGCCAAATTTCCATGCAAAATAATTGTACCGCTTTCAGCACCTAAAACCAGAACTAATCATACTGCCAGGGAGGTTAAGGCATGTGCATTTATTCATTTTTTTTTTTTTTTTTTTTTTTTTTTTTTTTTTGCAAAAGGTGTATTATGCCTTGAATCCATGTTTGTGTTCTGAATAGCAGATCAGATTACAGACTGTTCACAGAAGGAAAATGACATGGCAACCGTGATAGACAACTGACTCGATGGCACAATCTGCTGGCTGTTTTTGATTAATATATATTCATAAGCTTTTTTTTTTTTTTTTTTTATAAGGGCTATAAAGAAAATAAACACATTTTTAGAACTGAACTATATAAAAATATAGGCAACCTTATACATTCCATCCTGAACTGTAAAACGGCAGTTGGAGAATGGAAGTTTGAATGTGATTTGATTCCTGGGACAATACTGACAATTCCATTCTGGCACATTGACAAATAAAAGGTTCTATGATGATAAATAAGGCCCAACATAATTTTATTGTGGATGAGGAAGTTCCATCTTCTATTCTTAGATTAGAAATGTATTAGTCACTTTGCTCAATAAATCTGTTAAATATTTTGCCCAAAACAGTTTTAGTTTTATAGTTTGAGTTCTTGTGTTTAATCGTTGCAGATATTTTGACCAATCCTGTTTTTTAAATATTGTAGATGTCTTAATTATTTAACAAAAATAAATAAATGGCTCTGTTGCTTTTTTTTTTTTATGGGCACCATACACTAGACAAAATTGTACAGTGCAAATATTCGCAAAACAATCACAAGACACTTTCACCCTTTATCGAGAGCAAGTTTTCATATTGTTGGAGCTCTAGAATTTGGTTGTAGAAGTTTCCTCGGTTAGGTGAGATGAAGAGACACGAGTTCCTGTACAGATATTATTATTGCATCCTAATACCCAAGTTACCAAAGAGAGAAGTGGCATGGCACAGAGGAGTGGGTGACCCAACACCTATACAGTGGACCATTGGATTAGGAGCATAATCCGTTCCAGGAGAATGCTTGTAATCCAAAGCACTTGCATATCAAAGCGAGTTTTCCTATAGAAGTCAATGGAAACTAAGATAATCTGTTCCGCATTGACTTCTATTGCATGCAATACCATGTGTGGCCAGAGGTGGGGGGGGGGCTTCGGAGTGTCTCGGAAATACTCTGGGACAGCTCGGCTGAACGCGGAAACTGAGTATTTCTGAACGGCTCCGAACTGTTCCAAATGTCACCGGCACCCCTGCACCTCTTGCCAAATGCACTACTGCACACCACATTAGCTTGAATTCTGCTTGTGTTACAAGACACTCGCAAAGAGTCAGGGTTTACAAAAAAAAAAAAAAATTATAAATTGCTCATCTTTCAAAATGCTCGTTAACCTCGTTAACCAAAATTCCACTGTATGTTGTATTACCAGACTGATGTGCAACGTCACATGCTATTTTGAGCACAACACCCTTCCCTGGTGTGATGTATTGATAGCAGTGTGATATTATTTTACTAGTGTGATATAATGTATTGCTACCAGTGTAAATTCTACATCACGTGATATATTGTTGCCAGTTTTCTTATACGTAGGATAGAGGAGATAAGTAGGATATTTTAACTAGGAGTCAGACATGAAGCTATATGAAGGGTGGAAGAGAGATATAAATCTTTTATATTAAAGTAGTAATAAAGGCTGAGACTTTTTTTTTTCCCCTCATGGATATGATCAATTTAAATATAATGCACACTACTGGTAAACTTACTTTAAATGTAATGCCTTCTATTACCTCCAGTCTATCAGCCTCCACCTTCTCTGGGTTCAGATGCTGATCTTCCCTGCTCACTGTCTTTAAAGTAATTATTTTTTTAAACAACAAACATGTTCTACTTACCTGCTCTGTGTAATGGTTTTGCACAGAGTAGCCCTAATCCTCCTCTTCTGGGGTCCCCCACCAACACTTCTGGCTCCTCCTGCCTTCATAGTGCCCCAATAGCAAACTGCAAAGTATAATATAGAGCGCCCCTATAGCAAGATAAAAAAAACTTCTACCTTTTTAGAACCACTCACTTCCTGCCCAGGACTACATGTCCCATGAGGCATTGATCCTCACACATTCACAAGTTCTCAGGCACTTACTGACATGTATGGACCACCGGTTTACTAAGCTGTAGGTGTGCTGCACTGTATTTTCAGATATAAAACATTATGCAGTCCAACTTATCGGCTGACCGATTATGAAAATATTTGACAACTATTTTCATAATCGATTATTGTTTTTCAGCCCTAGCGTGTGGTGCAGATGTTTAAGAGCAGTTGGGTTTTTTTTTTTTTCAGCTGCCCCTGAACTGTTCTCTATTATCTTATCAGTACATGTACACAGGGTCATTTATAGTCGTTTCTAGGCAGTTGAATTCAGAAGCATTTTTTGGAAAGCAAAAAAAAATAAAAAATTAGTTCAGGACATTCAGAGGCATTTGAAAACGCCAAATGCCTGCAACAGCATGTAAACACGGTAACTCTTGTTTAGCCGCGTTTTGCTTACAAGCTTTTTTTTTAATGGAGATGCATTTTTTTTTCTAAAGTAAAAAATGTTTCTAAATGCAAACGCGGCATGTAAACGCAGCAAAACTGACGTTTTTAAACATCGGTTACCATCTGTCAAGTTAAATAGTTCAGTAGAGGTTTCAAAACGTCTCGTGTACATTAAGGGCCGGTTCACACTGCGGGCGATGCGAGGCGACACGACTTACCTCGCCGCAATCTGACAAGTCGCCCCCGTTCTGTACAATGGAACCGTTCTGAGAGGAGTGACTCGAGTCGCTCCGACTCAGAAAAAAGGTTCCTGTACTACTTCTGGGCGACCTCGGGGCGACTTGCATTGACTTCTATACAGAAGTCATTTGCAAATCGCCGCTGAGGTCACGGCGAGGCAAGTCGGTGTCGCCTCGCATCGCCCGCAGTGTGAACCGGCCCTAAGCCTAATGTGTGCGGTGCCTCCAGTGAGATGTTTTATGCTGCAGTGCAATGGAGCCTTTTCAGTGTGATGCAATGTTTTTCAGTGCAATGAATTGATTTTGATGTGTTTCCCATGCAATGGCATTTTTCCCCCCCAAGTTATAATTTTAGTTTACAGGGTCTTCTAACCATATCGTTCCTATGTTTTATACTAACACTTGTAGTGCACCGAGGACTGAATGACAGGCAGATCAGCCATTAGCTTCAAGTAGTCAGGCGCCTTTGTTGATGTCATGAAATCCACCTGAACAGAAATGCAGATGATTTATGATGTAATCTGTTTAACCACTTAACAACCGCCCATTGCCAATTAACGGCTTCAGGGCGGTTGTTTAACTCTGAGAGGCCGTTAATTAACGGCCTCCCAGAATTCTGCTCTCGCGCGCCCCCTGGGGCGCGCACACGAGATCATCCGTGACCGCCGGGTCCAGTGGACCCGGCGCATCACGGATCACGGTAAACGGCCGCTCGTCGCGGCCGTTTACCACGTGATCGCTCCGTCAAATGACGGAGTGATCACTTGTAAACAAACCGGCGTCATGTTATGACGTCGGTTCCTCCCTCCCCCTCTCTGTACCGATCGGTACAGCGGAGGGGAAAGAGATCGGTGTCAGCAGCGATGTGGGCTGCATCTGCAGTGCCCACATTGCTGCTCACCGAATTTAACCCCTCAATTCCCTGCCATTACTCTGCAGTACCCTGCCATTACTCTGCAGTACCCCCCAATACCCCTGCAATACCCTGCCATAAATTGCCATACCCAGCCATACTCGGTGATACCCTGCAATACCCAGCCATAGACGCCCCCCCACCCCTCACTGCCCTCCGGTGCTTCTACCAACTTGCCAGTACGATCAAAGCCAGAATCTTTTTTTTTTTTTTTTTTTTTATTTCAGGCTTTCCAGCCTAGAGGTGAGATGTGGGGTCATATTGACCCCCAGATTTCACTGTAAAGGAGGACCTGTCACCCCATATTCCTATTACAAGGGATGTTTACATTCCTTGTAATAGGAATAAAAGTGATCAAAAATGTATTTTTGGGGAAAAAAAATGTCAAACTAAAATAAATAAAGTAAAATGAACAATAAAAAAAAAAATAATAATTTAAAGCGCCCCTGTCCCCATGTGCTCGCATGCAGAAGCGAACGCATACGTAAGCCCCGCCCACATATGAAAACGGTGTTCAAACCACACATGTGAGGTATCGCCGCGAACGTTAGAGCGAGAGCAATAATTCTAGTCCTAGACCTCCTCTGCAACTCAAAACATGTAACCAGTAAAAAAAATTTAAAGCGTCGCCTATGGGGATTTTTTAAGTAGCGACGTTTGGCGCCATTCCACGGGCATGTGCAATTTTGAAGAGTGACATGTTCGATATCTATTTACTCAGCATAACTTCATCTTTCACTTTATGCAAAAATTGGGCTAACTTTACTTTTTTTTTTTTAAGCACAAAACTGTTTTTTCCCCCAAAAAAACGCGTTCGAAAAATTGCTGCGCAAATACCGTGTGAGATAAAAATTTGCAACGACCACCATTGTATTCTCCAGGGTCTTTGCTAAAAAAAAAAAAAATATATAATGTTTTGGGGTTCTCTGTAATTTTCTAGCAAATAAATTATGATTTTTACATGTAGGAGAGAAATGTCAGAATTGTCCTGGCTGCTCCAGAACGCCTGATGGCGCTCCCTGCATGTTGGACCTCTGTATGTGGCCACACTGTGTAAAAGTCTCACACATGTGGTATAGCCATACTCGGGAGTAATAGCAGAATGTGTTTTGGGGTGTAATTTGTGGTATGCATATGCTGTGTGTGAGAAATAAACTGATAATATGACAATTTTGTGGAAAAAAAAATAAATAAAAGGAAAAAAAAAAATCTTGATTTTGCAAAGAATTGTGGGAAAAAATGACAACTTCAAAAAACTCATCATGCCTCTTACTAAATACATTGGAATGTCTTCTTTCCAAAAAGGGGTCATTTGGGGGGTATTTGTACTTTTCTGGCATGTTAGGGTCTCAAGAATTGAAATAGGCTGTCAGTCCTTCAGGTGAGATCAATTTTCAGATATTGGCGCCATAGCTTGTGGACTCTATAAGTTTCACAAAGACCAAATAATATCCACCAATTTGTACTTATTTTTACCAAAGATATGTAGTAGTATAAATTTTGGCCAAAATTTATGAAGAAAAAATTACTAATCTGCTAAATTTTATAACAGAAACGAAGAAAAATTCATTTTTTTCACCGAATTTTCGGTCTTTTTTCTTTTATAGCACAAAAAATAAAAAACTGAGAGGTGATTAAATACCACCAAAAGAAAGCTCTATTTGTGTGAAAAAAAGGACAAAAATTTCATATAGGTCCAGTGTTGCATGACTGAGTAATTGTCATTCAAAATGTGAGAGCACCAAAAGCTGAAAATTGGTCTGGTTATTAAGGGTGTTTAAGTGCCCAGTGGTCAAGTGGTTAAATGAAGAACAAAAGCAGTCTTTAAGTCAAAAGATTGTGTTCTACAACCAGGATGTGATTTTCTAAACTGTGGTTATTATTTGACTTGTACAGGGAGCGGCTCTGACAGATCCTGTTACCGCTCACTCACCAAAGATCACACATCGATACTGCGCCTTTAGTGCTGAAATGTTTAGTTACTGGTCAGAGAGATATATATATATATATATATATATATTAGCACATTTTAAACAGAAGACAGTCGTTATATTGTAAAAACACAAAAAAAAAAAAAATTATATTTCAAATACATAAAAAAAAAGAAAAAAAAAAAAAAAAGAAATAAGCACTTATTTGGGGTACATTCCACCCTGTACTGTGGCACAGCACATAAATACACCACATTACAATACAGTTCCCATCACACCATAAATTACATTTCCTCAGCGGCATGATGTCTAATGTGCAGAGCAAAGTTCCCCCCGATCTTTCACCTCATGCGTGATGCCACTTTACCCTATAAGCTGTATGTGGATCCTGAGCAGGTTGCAATGATGCAAGACTATTCCTTCCACTGACACCATTCCCAATGATGGGGCACTAATACCAATGATGGGGCACTATTCCCCCCCACTAATACCAATAATGGGGCACTATTCCTTCCACAATGATACCAATGATGGGGCACTATTCCTTCCACAGATACCAATGATGGGGCACTGTTCCTTCCACAGATACCAATGATGGGGCACTGTTCCTTCCACAGATACCAATGATGGGGCACTGTTCCTTCCACAGATACCAATGATGGGGCACTGTTCCTTCCACAGATACCAATGATGGGGCACTGTTCCTTCCACAGATACCAATGATGGGGCACTGTTCCTTTCACAGATACCAATGATGGGGCACTGTTCCTTCCACAGACACCAATGATGGGGCACTATTCCTTTCCTTCCACAGATACCAATGATGGGGCACTATTCTTCCACTAATACCAATGATGGAGTCCCATTCCTTCCACTGATATCAATGATGGGGCACTGTTCCCCCACTAATACCAATGATGGGATACTATTTCCCCCTTCTGATACCAATGATGGGGCACTATCCCTCCCCCCCTGACACTAATGATGGGGCACTATTCCCCCCCTCTGACACCAATGATGGTGCACTATCCCCCCCCCCCCCCCCGACACCAATGACCATGTGCCGGACTAACAAAAATGTGGGACTGGTGAAGGGAAGGGGAGCCATGATCAGGGGGATTTAAGTTCCTCTTTAATGAGTTAGTTCACCTTTATGTAAAGGTGAACTCCACACACCCTCCCCACCCCTCTGCCCCACTGCTGTATTGCTGAGCTGTCAGTTTTGCTGCAGTCAGTCCAATGGTTCAGGGGTTTGCAATTCTCGCTTCTCTCCATGCAGCATGATTCCTAGAAGCAGTGGCACGATGGGATTTGTAGTTTCACCACAGCTGGAGAGCCGAGGTTGCCTATTCCTGGTGTAGGCCATTCAAAATTGACCTGGTTCATCCCAGAAAAGGGGAGATTTTGTTGAACCGGCTGTGGGGATGCTGATGGCTCTGTAACGACAGAGGTAAGTACAGCAGCACGGGGATGGTGCCCGGCGTTAGTTTACCTTTTTTTCTGTAAAGGTGAACTAACCCTTTAACTGTTTATATCTTGGGGGATGGGTAAAGCACTTTTTCTTACCTAGTCTGCCAGACCGGTCCCTACAGCCTCTTCTCCCCTGCACTCCAGCATCTAAGGTCCTCTACATCAGTGGTCATCAACCCTGTCTTCAGGGCCCACTAACAGGCCAGGTTTTATGTATTACCTTGGGGAGATGCAGACTAGAATACTGCAATCACTGAGCAGCAAATTAAATCACCTGTGATGTATTTCAGTTATCTTGCAAACCTTGTCTGTTAGTGGGCCCTGAGGACAGGGTTAATGACCCCTGCTCTACATCATCAAGACTGATGCAAGGACCATAGCCCTGTAGGGGCACCAAGGGCCAGTCCACTGCTGTAGAATAAGGAGGTACTGTCTGCTGGGGGAGGATCAGGTAAGTAGAAGTGCTCTTATAGTCCCCCCTCCTAGACAGAAACCAGCAGTTAACCCTTGCACCACTGCAAGGAAGAACTTTGGGCTTCTGATTAGTAAACTGGAGTTCAGCGTGTGTTATTGGTATTGGCTCCGGGGCCAAACGCCCCACCGACCCAGTCTTCCCTGTACTACACACATAAATAAACAAACTGATCTTGGGGGGGGTAATAAAGAAATTACTTCCTCTTCCAATCCACCATTGCCCTGCAGTGTAACCACGAGCCCTGATCTGACAGCATAGCCTGAGCTCTGTGCGGATCTGATCACACCGATCATCATCATCACCGATCTGATCACACCGATCATCATCATCACCGATCTGATCACACCGATCATCTCCACTTTTCCCTTCCTGATCCTCCAACTTCCACGTGTCCACCAACAACACACCGCTCGGTTCCGGGTGACAGCCGGACACGCCCCCTCCACCTCCGCATTGGTCGGCCGGAATGACGCGCCGCCGCTGATTGGCCCCTCTCTGGCAATGATGCAATGGGGAACCCTCTGGACACATACAGGTGGATGAATGTTATTGTACAGGAGATCCGCCTGACACCCGGAAACTGGGAGCCCATAGACACAGCACAGGGGGGGCCACAAGAGATGACCGGATCCCCCTTCACGTGGGGCCCACACTGACACCCCACTGAGCCCTCATTACCCAGGATGAGAAGACCCCCTGTGTGCAGCTGACACCCCCAACAACATGACCCCTCCAGCTCTATGGATGACACTTGTCCTGTACATCACACTGGGGCCACAGGTGAGATCTTGTTACATTTATTTCTAGAATTATGTATGAGAATGTCACTGCTAAAGAGGGCCATACACCATACAATCTGATTGTACAATCTCCTTTAGATTGGTCATACATTATACAGTATGATTGTACAGAACCCTGGAGGAAGAAAGGCTGAACTAGATCCCTGGGACCCAACCTGTGGCCCTGGTAATTGCTGTGTGTCCCTTGCAGACCCCAGATGTGGGAGTGAGACAACTGCCTTGCAAAGGGGGCTGTAATGTCATTGATCTCTACTAGTCTTAGGTAATATATCCTTAGTCTCTGACCATCTATTCTAGTATGTCCGCAGTCTCTGATCATCTCCTCTAGTATGTATACAGTCTATGATCATCTCTTCTATTATTTTTGTAATATCTGGCAATCTCTTCTAGTATGTTTGCAGTCTCTGACCATCTCTTCTAGTATGTCCATAGTCTCTGACCTACAGTCTCTGACCATCTCTTTTAGTATATCTGCTGTCTCTGACCATCTCTTCTAGTATTTTTGCAATCTCTGACAATCCCTTCTAGTATGTCCATAGTCTCTGACTGTCTCTTCTAATATATCTGCAATCTCTGACCATCTCTTCTAGTATGTTTGCAGTCTCTGACTATCTCTTCTAGTATCTCTATAGTCTCTGACCGTCTATTCTAGTATGTCTGCAGTCTCTGATCATCTCTTCTAGTATTTTTGCAATCTCTGACAATCTCTTCTAGTATATCTGCAGTCTCTGGCCATCTTTTCTAGTATGTCTGTAGTCTCTGACCATGTCTTGTAGCATGTCTGTAGTTTCTGACCATGTCTTGTAGCATGTCTGTAGTTTCTGACCATGTCTTGTAGCATGTCTGTAGTTTCTGACCATGTCTTGTAGCATGTCTGTAGTTTCTGACCATGTCTTGTAGCATGTCTGTAGTCTCTGATCATCTCTTGTAGTATGTCTGTAGTCTCTGACCATGTCTTGTTGTATGTCTGTAGTCTCTGATCATCTCTTCTAGCATGTCTGTAGTCTCTGACCATGTCTTGTTGTATGTCTGTAGTCTCTGACCATGTCTGAAGTTGCAGACATACTAGAAGAGATGATCATGATAGTTTATGCTCATAATGCATAGTTTTGGTAAAGCTAAAGTTGACTGAACAATCAGATAGTAATATGTATGATGGTGATTCTAAGAAGTGTTGTGATATCACTGCTGCCAACTGTTTCTGATTATAATAGAACTCCTGTTCTCAGTACTGATACTTTCATACATCCGGCTCTGTAGTTTGCAGCTGTCTCTCTGTTTTTAAAGGACAGCCAGGTGTTTGAGGAATTGTCCTTGGAAATATCTGTCCCTGGTACCATCCTTGGTTTTCAGAGCTGGCTGGATGCACCATAAAATGCTTGTTAGATTTTACTTCAAATCTATTTTTGTGCTTTTTTTGACATTTTCATTTTGTGTTTCAGAATTCAAAATGCTAAAATAGTATTCTTTACATTTGAGAATCCAGCATTAGGGCTTTTGCGATAATTTTCAATCATAAATCGTGATTGGTTATTTTTATTCTGTGGTCATGTCGGTATGTTGAGTGCTGATCTCTATATTATCTAGATCAGTAGCCATCAAATATTGGGGTATGGGCGCCTCAACTGTGGTCCCTGAAGGCACTGAGGCTTCATTCACACTAAAGTGTTTTTTTTATTTTTTTTGCATTTTGCAGAAATGTAGGGATTTTTTTTAGCATGGGTTCCTATGGAACACGTTCACATCAATGCATTTTTGTGCCTCTGCGTTTTTGGAAAGGGTTGGGGACTTTTTTAAAGCACGTGCACTTTATTGGCATACCAATCTTAGTCTGTAGGGTTCAATATTGAGTTGGCCCACCCTTTGCAGCTATAACAGCTTCAACTCTTCTGGGAAGGCTGTCCACAAGGTTTAGGAGTGTGTCTATGGGAATGTTTGACCATTCTTCCAGAAGCGCATTTGTGAAGTCAGGCGCTGATGTTGGACAAGAAGGAATGGCTCGCAGTCTCTGCTCTAATTCATCCCAAAGGTGTTCTATTGGGTTGAGGTCAGGACTCTGTGCAAGCCATTCAAGTTCCACCCAAACTTGCTTGCTTAGTGCACTGGTCCAAATCATTTGGTGGAGGGGGGATTATGGTGTGGGGTTGTTTTTCAGGGGTTGGTCTTGGCCCCTTAATGCCAGGTAAGGGAACCCTTAAAGCAGAGTTCCACCCAAAAATTGAACTTCTGCTTTAAGTACTTGTGACCCCCTGACATGCCACATTTGGCATGTTGTTTTTTGGGGGAAGGGAGTGGGTTCCCCAATTTTCACGGGTTACCCAGCTCCCACTTCATCTCCTGGCGCCAAAGCGGAAACTCACTTCTCCCTCCCTGCAGCCTTCTGGGACACATCACAGGTCTCAGAAGATTTGCCAGACCATTCACAACGTGCAGCGTGGCTCGAGCCCGACACTTGCCATGCCGGTGCTGCAGAGAGCAGGGGGAGAGAAGCGAGGCTTTGGGCGGCTGCATCGCTGGACTGTGGGACAGGTGAGTGTCTGTTTATTAAAAGTCAGCAGCTACACTTTTTGTGGCTGTTGATTTTAAAATGGGTGGAACTCTGCTTTAAGGCGTCAGCATGCCAAGACATTTTGGACAATTTGGTAGGGACAGTTTTGGGATAGCCCCTTCCTGTTCCAACATGACTGCACACCAGTGCACAAAGCAAGGACCATAAAGACATGGATGAGCGAGTTTGGGGTGGAGGAACTTGACTTTTCCTGCACAGAGTCCTCACCTCAACCCGATAGAATACCTTGGGGATGAATTAGAGCGGAAACTGAGAGCCAGGCCTTCTCACCCACATCAGTGCCTGACCTCACAAATGCTCTTCTGGAAGAATGGTCAAACATTCCCATAGACACACTCCTAAACCTTGTGGACAGCCTTCCCAGAAGAGTTGAAGCTGTTATAGCTGCAAAGGGTGGGGCAACTCAATATTGATCCCTACGGACTAAGCCCTTGTACACACGGTCGGAGAATCTGTCGGAATGAGTCTTATCAGACCGCGTCGTCAGATAATCCGACTGTGTGTGGTATGCATCAGACTGATTCTGTCCGAATCTCCGTCCGATCCAAATTTCCAACATGTTGGAAATATTTCCCGACCAACTGGGCCGGACGGACCTAATCCGATCATGTGTAGAGCATTATGATCGGACCAAGTGCCACGCATGCTCAGATCAAATTCCTACATCAAAGCTATTGGCTACTAGCCTGAATGTAGTCCCATCGTAACGAAATTACGTCATCACGTTCTGAAAGATCGGATTTTTCGCCAACTTGGCCCGACCGTGTGTATGCAACAGTTTCGGACACAATCCGTCGGACTAAATCCGGCGGGCAAAATCCGACGGATTTGGTTGGCAAAATCTCCGACCGTGTGTACGTGGGCTTAGACTGGGATGCCAATAAATTTCATGTGTGTGTAAAGGCAGGTGTGTAAAGGCAAGTGTCCCAATACTTGTGGTAATATACTGTATGTAATTGAACTGCATTTAGTTGTTTGTCCGGAGTTCAGCTTAAAAGCCGAAGACAAAACTGCTGCTTAGAGAAAATGATTAAATCCTGTAATAGGAGACTGTTAGATTCTAATCTGTGAGGCCCCAGGTTCCGGGACAAAGCCTGTGCTGTGAAAACAGAATTGATCGCACGCTGTGGGGTTCTGCCGAGCCCTCCTGAACCGACATAATCATCATGTCACATTTGGCATAGTGCAAATAATACTCCGCTCCTCCCATGGAAACACTCCTGTGTGAATCAATATTTGCAGTGAACAGGTGGATATCAGACATGGCTTCATCCGTGCACAGGAATCCATAGGTGCTCCGTCTTCACATCCCCCTGGTAAAATGTCAGGTGTCTGTGATGTAAAAAAAAATGAGACAAAGATAAATCATTGCAGAACTCTGTCCACCTTTAATGTGACCTATAAACTGTACAACTTAAAGAGGAAGTAAACCCTGATGAGTTTACTTCTTCTTTCATTCCCTGCAAAGGTAAAGCATAATGGACTACTATGCATCGCATTGTAGTCCATTATGTGTCACTTACCTGACACAGGAGCCAGCGATGTCACCGCTGTCCCCTGTAGTGAGGCACATTCATCTTCTCGGTGGGTCTCGCTGCTCCGCCGCTGTCATTTGGTAAAGCTGTGATGACGTCACTCCCGCGCATGCACATGGGAGCCGCCATGCGCGCCATATTCGCCGTTAACGGTGCCGCGCTCACTGTATGCGCCGTACACAGCGGTGCCTGTCTTTCGGCAAATATCTCCAAAACCGTGTAGATTTAGGAGATATTTCTTGGACCTACAGGTAAGCCTTAATCTAGGTTTACCTGTAGGTCAAAGTGTGTTGTAAGGGTTTACAACCACTTTAATTTAACAACAAACTGAAATCTTTTAGGTGGAGGGAAGTAAAACGAAAATAATATGGTTGCATAAGTGTGCACAACTTGCCTAAGGGGCACTTTCACCCCCTTCCTGCCCAAGCCGTTTTTCAGCTTTCAGCGCTGTCACACTTTGAATGACAATTACGCAGTCATGCTATACTGTACCCAAACACATTTTTCATTGTTTTCTTCACACGAATAGAGCTTTCTTTTTGTGGTATTTAATCACTGCTGAGTTTTTTATTTTTTCCAAAAAAAGACCAAAAATTTTGAAAAAAAAAATGTTTTTTAGTTTTTTTCCTGTCAGTAAACAAAGTAATTTTTCACCTTCATTGATGTGTGCTGATGAGGCGGCATTGATGAGGTGGCACTTATGGGCACTGATTAGGTGGCACTGATGAGGAGGCACTAATATGCCGCACTTATGGGCACTGATAGGTGGCATTGATATGTGGCACTGAAGGGCACTAATAGGTGGCACTGGTGGGCACGGATAGGGGTATTGATGGGCATTGATGGACAGCAGTGATGAGCATTGATGGGCAGCACTGATTGCCAGCACTGACTGGCATCGCCAATGGGCACTGGTGGCACTTGTGGGCAGTGGTGGGCATTGATAGCTGGCATTGGTGGGCAATGGTGGGCACTGATTTGTGACACTATTTTGCAATATTGTAATCAGAGCACTGATGATCAGTGCCCTGATTACATTCCTAGATGTCCCCCTGTGTAGAGATGCCGCTGATCAGCTCTCCTCGCCACACACTCTGTCAGTGTGAAGCTAGGCGCGACGATTACCGGCACTTCCTTATTTACATGTGACTGGCTGTGATTGAACACAGCCGATCACATGGTTAAAGAGGCGTGGACGTTGCTCTTTCCAGAGATCGGGAACATGCCGTGTCCAAGCAACAAGGCACAGCTGCGATCATTGTTCTGGGACACCGTCATATGACGTCTCAGAACAAGAGCCGTACCGCCCCGTCGTAATTTTACAGTGGGCGGGTGGCAAGCAGTTAAACTAATGTTGAAGCAGCTTTTGATTTTATTACAGCACTTGGTCTTTTTGGGCATGAGTCTATCAGCATGGCACATCTTGACTTGGTAATATTTGCCCACTCCTCTTTGCAAAATCACTCCAAATCTGTCAGATTGCAAGGGCATCTCCTGTGCACAGCCCTCTTCAGATCACCCCACAGATTTTCAATTGGATTCAGGTCTGGGCTTTGGCTGGGCCATTCCAAAACTTAAATCTTCTGGTGAAGCCACGCCTTTGTTGATTTGGATTTATGTTTTGGGTCGTTGTCATGCTGAAAGATGACGTTCCTCTTCATATTCAGCTTTCTAGCAGAAACCTGAAGGTTTTGTGCCAATAATGACTGGTATTTGGAACTGTTCATAATTCCCTCTACCTTGACTAAGGGTCCTTTCACACGGGGCGGATCAGTTCTGATCCGCCCCGTGGATGTCCGTTTGCTCAGCGGGGATCACTCCGCCGATCCCCGCTGAGCAGGGAGATGACAGGTCTGTCTCCGCACACTGTGCAGGGACGGACCTGTCACAGCGCCGCTCTCCCCTATGGGAGATCGGATGACGACGGACCGCAGTGCCCGTCGTCATCCGATCCGATCCGCAGACGGATGGAAAAATAGCTTTTTCCTCCGTCACACTTTTTCGGATCGGAGCGGGTCGGATGTCAGCGGACATGTCACCGCTGACATCCGACGCTCCATAGAGCTCTATGGAGCACCCGTTCAGGTCCGCCTGAAAAACTGACAGGCGGGCCTGAACGGGACGTCAGTGTGAAAGGGGCCTAAGGCCCCTGTTCCAGCTGAAGAAAAACAGCCCCAAAGTATGATGCTGCCACCACCATGCTTCACTGTGGGTATGGTGTTCTTTTGGTGATGTGCAGTGTTGTTTTTGTACCAAACATATCTTTTGGAATTATGGCCAAAAAGTTCGACCTTGGTTTCATCAGACATAACACATTTTCCCACATGCTTTTGGGAGACTTCAGATGTGTTTTTGGCAAAATTTATCTGGGCTTGGATGTTTTTCTTCATAAGAAAAGACTTCCATCTTGCCACCCTACCCCATAGCTCAGACATGAAGAATACAGGAGATTGTTGTCACATGTACCACACAGCCAGTATTTGTCAGATATTCCTGCAGTTCCTTTAATGTTGCTGTAGGCCTCTTGGCAGCCTCCCTGACCAGTTCTCTTCTCGTCTTTTCATCAATTTTGGAGGGACCTCCAGTTTTTGGTAATGTCACTGCTGTGCCATATTTTCTCCACTCGATGATGACGGTCTTCACTGTGTTCCATGGTATATCTAATGCCTTGGACATTCTTTTGTACTCTTCTCCTGGCTGATACCTTTTTAAAAACGAGATCCCTCTAATGCTTTGGAAGCTCTCTGCGGACCATGGCTTTTGCTGTAGGATGCGACTAAGAAAATGTCAGGAAAGACCTAATAGAACAGCTGAACTTTATTTGGAGTTAATCAGAGGCACTTTAAATGATGGCAGGTGTGTACTGACTCTTATTTAACATGAGTTTGAATATGATTGCTTAATTCTGAACACAGCTACATCCCCAGTTATTAAAGGGTGTGCACACTTCTGCAACCACATTATTTATAGTTTTTTATTTTTACTCCCCCCCCCCCCCCCAAATGATTTCAGTTTGTTTTTCAATTGAGTTTTACAGTTTATAGGGGTGTGTAGACTTTCTATAGCCACTGTATACTCCGCTCACAGCTTAGGGCCCATTTGTGGAAGGTCTGAAAGAATAAAATGTACCCCATGTCAGCCAGACTTCAACACATCAGAGCGTCCACTTTGTTGTCCATGGTCTCAGTGTTATGTATTGCAGTGTAGTCTGGTTCCAGAAAGCTCTTCACTTTTTTCTGGATGCGTGTCCTCTGGGAAAATATCTCAGCAGCTGGGGTCCCCAGAACACTCGATTACTGACAACAAGCATTGGGGTGATTAGGTGTCAGCTGTGCCTGGGGTAGTATTCAGTGTTCCCTACATGAGGATTAACGTTTCATTTCCCTCCAAGGGAACCTGTAATCTGTGTATATTTCACTGATCTAAAACATTTCAAAGTGTACCTGGAGCCAATTTATTGCAGTTTTGGATATTGTGGAGATTAGGGATTTTGTGCAGGGTGACCAGACCCACTCACTTTCTTTCCTAAGTGACAATGTACTCTCTGTCTTACAGTGACCCTGCTCACTCGCTATCTATCCTAGGAGAACCACACTTGCTTCCCATCCTAGGGTCACGATGCTTGCTCAGTTCCTGTCCTTGCTTGACCCTGCTCACTTGCTTCCTGTTCTAGAGTGACCAACCATACTTCCTTCCTGTACTAGGACCCAGTTCTCTCACTTCCTGTCTTAGGATGATCCTGCTCACTTCCTTTCCTAGGGTGACCATGCTCACCCATTTCCTGTCCTAGCAGCACTCTGCTCAGTCACTTCCTGTCCTAGGGTGACCAAGCATACTCACTTCCTGTCTTAGGGTGACCACAGACCCTCACTTCCTGTCCTAGGGTGACCAGGCTCACTCACTTCCTATCCTAGGGGGAACGTGCTCACTCACTTTCTGTCCTAAGTGACAGTGTACTCTCTGTCTTACGGTGACCCTGCTCACTCGCTGTCTATCCTAGGAGAACCACACTCACTCACTTCCCATCAGTTCCTGTCCTAGGGTGACAAGACTCACTCACTTTCTATCCTAGCGGGACCCTGCTCCCTCAATTTCTGTCCTAGGGTGACCATGCATGCTCACTTCCTATCTGAGCGGGACCATGCATACTCACTTCCTGTCCTAGGGTTAACATGCTCCCCTAGTTTCTGTCTTAGGGTGACCACATTCTATTACTTTCTGTCCTAGGGTGACCATGCTCACTCACTTCCTATCCTAGAGCAGGACCCTGCTCACTCACTTTCTGTCCTAGGGTGAACACATGCTCTTACTTCCTGTCCTACGGTGAACACACGCTCTTACTTCCTGTCCTAGGGTTACCATGCTCACCTAGTTTCTGTCTTAGGGTGACCACACTCACTCAATTTGTGTTCTAGGGTGACAAGGACCATTCAGTTCCTGTCCTAGGATGACTACACTCTCTCACTTCCTGTCCTAGGGCGACCACATTCACTTCCTGGTCTACAGTGACCATGCATACTCACTTCCTGTCTTAGGGTGACCATACTTATTTTCTGTCCTAGGGTGACCACACTCCACCACTTCCTGTCATAGGGTGACCACGCTCACTCACTTCCTGTCTTTGGGTGGCCATACTTACTTCATGAGGAGAACTAGGCAGGATTGATAACATGGTCTGAGATAACATCGCAGAGAGCAGTGAAAGTTAAGAGCTCACTGGGTTTCTGGCAGGATCAATGTGTATTCTTCACACACAAAAGGAACGGAATAAGAGAAGTTCATAGTCAGGTGAACACACTCTGTAAGGCCGCCATTCATGACTGTGTCAGTGTTTTGTGTCCACATTGCTGGAACTGGACAATGGCCAGAAAACCAGTACCTGCACATGATTGCCGTGTCCCTCCTGGTCCTCCTGTGTGTGACTTTGGAATGTTCCGGACACAGCCATTCAATTTTCCTCCTGTGTGGGACAATAGCCGGGTCCCCGATGTCAGCAGCAGGATACCAGGTGGGGTCTTTTCAGGACAGAGACATGGTAACTTCTTGTCATCAAGCTGGGGGGGCCTATCATGTCGTGTGTGTGTGTGTGTGTGTGTGTGTGTGTGTGTGTGGCAGCAGTTCAGTGTGACGTGGTGCTCCGTGTCATGTGACCCCGGCCTGTGCGTACCATTGTTTGAGGTACTGGCAATAATCCACCCACAATGTAAACATAGGAGCAGCCAGGCGTGTGAACCCTCTGCTGTGTACACTCAGAGGACTTCATAAAGATGAGACAATCCTGTACTAGAGTCCATGTTCACATGGGACCTACTACAGTGTACCCCCATGTGAGGGCCATGTTCACCCACTGGGAGATATACAGGTGTTCTGTGCATTCCTGTGCAGGCAGCCATGTATGTCAGTTGGGATGCAGTGGATGCACGGACACAGCCATTGCTCTCAATATGACATTTGTTTTGCGTGCACGGCCCTGAACACAGTCAATTCAGGACATGTGTGTTCTGCTGTGTTCCCCCACCCCCTCCTTTTTTTTTTCTTCATCTGGTGCGTTTTTATGTGATTTCTATTTTTTTTAAGCATTTCAGCGCATTCCAGTGCATTTTTGATGCATTTCAATGCATTTTTTTTACATGTTTTGATGCATTTTGCGGTGTTTCCATACATAAAAAATGCAACATGATCTACTTTTGTTGACTGCACTGGAACTGAGTGCACTGGTGTGAACAACAGCCATTGAAATACATAGAAAACACTGTGCATGTGCTTTTGATGCAGATTAAAAATGCACTGGACTGCATCTGGTGTGAACCAGCCCTTGGAGAATAATTATGGAGGCTGCTATTAATGGCCCCTACTTTTGAAAATTCTAATTACCTGGCTGGCCCCCTGATTTAATGGCTTCGGTACTTTATGAATGATTGACCTGAAACAAGTATGTCGATATACACACACCAGCCACTTTATTAGGTACACCTATTCAATTGCTTGGTAACACAAATTGCTAATCAGCCAATTACATGGTAGCAACTCAATGCATTTAGGCCTCTAGATGCGGTGAAGACAACTTGCTGAAGTTCAAACCGAGCATCAGAATGGGGAACAAAGGGTATTTAAGTGACTTTGAATGTGGCATGGTTGTTAGTGCCAGACGGGCTGGTCTGAGTATTTCTAAAACTGCTGATTTACTGAAATTTTCAAGCACAATCATCTTTAGGGATTACAGAGAATGGTCCAAAAAAGAGAAAATATCCAGTGTGTGGATGTTGTGTGGCGGAAAATGTATTGATGTCAGAGGAGAATGGGCAGACTTGTTTGAGATGATAGAAAGGCAACTAACTCAAATAACCACTCCTTAGAACCAAGGTATGCAGAGCCATCTCTGAATGCACAACTGGAATTGCACAATTAATCGTCAAGAATCATTATCGTGATCTTGACTAAAGTGTTTCGCAATTCTTTCTATGCAAAGAATTCTCTCTGCTCTTCTGAAGCCACAGCCCTCAAAAGAATGGAAGAGAAAAACTGGGCAGTCTGCCAAGAATCAAAACATTCTTTATCAGTTGAACTTAAGTATAAACATTGTAACAATTTGTCAATGGAATAGACTGTGTGTAAGTGATAAAAGTTTAAAGCGGTTCTTCACCCTAAAGGGGAAGTTCCGCTAATCTGATCCCTCCCCCCTCCGGTGCCACAATCGGCACCTTTCAGGGGGGAGGGGGGTGCAGTTACCTGGATAATCCAGGTATCTGCACCCACTTCCGGGCAGACCGCCGCAGACGCTGTTGTGTTCTGGGAAACACACAGTTCTCAGGACACAGCGGGGGACCAGAAGAGACGTGCAGCGCGACTCGCGCATGCGCAGTAGGGAACCGGGCAGTGAAGCTGTGATGCTTCACTTCCCGATTCCCTGACAGAGGATGGCGGCGGGGGCAGCAGCGAGACGAGCGATCGCTCGTCATCTGCCGCCGACATCGCTGGACCCTGGGACAGGTTAGTGTGATTTTATTAAAAGTCAGCAGCTGCAATATTAGTAGCTGCTGGCTTTTAATATTTTTTTTTTTAGGTGCAGAACCGCTTTAAACACTAAACCTTTTTCTGACATTTGTTGGTTTCAAGTTAAAATCATCATCATTTTTTTTTCTTATTTGGTTAGAAAATTAATTAGAACCCCCAAACATTATATATATATATATATATATATATATATATATATTTATTTATTTAGTAGACACCCTAGAGAATAAAATGGTGGTTGTTGCAATATTTTATGTTACACTGTATTTGTGCAGTGGTCTTTCAAATGCAATTTTTTTGAAAAAATTACTTTAATGAATAAAAAAAAAAAAAAAAACTAACCAGTAAAGTTAGCCCATTTTTTTTTTTTTTTTTTTGTATAACATGAAAGATTTTAAGTTGTGAGAATCGTGATCTTTTTATTCCAAGCAAAAAAATCGTGATTCTCATTTTTGCCAGAAATCTGCAGCTCAATACACAACACATCGGACCTTGAAGCAGCACCTACAGCACCAGAAGACCACACCTGGTGCCACTCCTGTCAGCTAAGAACAGGAAACTGGTTACAATTGGCACAGGCTCATCAAAATTGGAAAAAGACAATGAGTCTCCATTTCAGCTGTGACATTCAGATGGTAGGGTCAGAATTTGGTGTAAACAACATGAAAGCATCCTGCTTTGTATCAACGGGTCAGGCTGGGGGTGTAATGGTGTGGGGGTTATTTTCTTGGCACACTTTGGGCCCCTTAGTACCAATTGAGCATCATTTAAACCCCATGGCCTACCTGAGTATTGTTGCTGACCATGTCCATCCCTTTATGACTACAGTGTACCCATCTTCTGATGGCTCCTTCCAGCAGGACAATGCACCATGTCACAAAGATCAAATCTCAAACTAGTTTCTTGAACATGACAATGAGGTCACTGTACTCCAATGGCCTCCACAGTCACCAGATCTCAATCCAGTAGAGCACCTTTGGGATGTGGTGGAACGGGAGATTTTCATAATGGATGTGCAGCCGACAAATCTGCAGCAACTGAGTGACGCTATCATGTCATTATGGACCAAAATCTGTGAGGAATGTTTCCAAGATCCTTGTTGGATCTTTGCCATGAGGAATTAAAGCAGTTCAGAAGGCAAAGCACGGTACTAGCACAATTACATCTAGCTAAAAAACACTTTCTTAAGTAGATGAAAATTTCCAGCATCACAGATTCATTTTTCTTTCCCTACAAAAGATCCTGTGTTCCTAAAACTTTCTACAGCCTGTCTGTACACTATACAATCAGATTGTATAATCTCCTTTTATGCCGCGTACACACGATTGGAATTCCGGCCAGAAAAAGACAGATGAACGCTTTTCATCGGAAAATGCGACCGTGTGTATGCTCCATCGTAATTTAGCTGTCCAAATTTCCGCCAGCCAAAATTTGAGAGCATGTTCTAAATTTTCCCAACAGAAAAACTTTCTATCGGAAATTCCGATCGTGTGTATGCAATTACGACACACCAAAAATCACGCATGCTCAGATTCAACTACGAGACGGAAGCTATTGGCTACTGGTTATTGAACTTCCTTTTTCTAGTCCTGTCATACGTGTTGTACGTCACTGCGTTCTAAACTATCGGAATTTGGTGTGACCGTGTGTAGGCAAGATAGATTGAGCTGAATTCCATCGGGAAAACCATCTGAGCTTTTTCTGACGAGAATTCCGATCGTGTGTACGCGGCATTAGATTGACCAGAATGATGTAACGTGAGTGCACACCTAAACAATCTATTCCATTAGTATCAAATCAGGCAGCCCCTGGCACTACATAGGTAATGGAGATTCTACAATCAGATTGTATAGTGTATGATCAGCTTTAGTCTGATTTAAAAGGGAACCTGATCTGTACCTAATATAGAAGAATTTTTCTGACCTCTCTGTGATAATGCTAAATCCCAGGCTGTCATGTTAATCCACCGTCTTGAGTACTTTCGGAGTCTCTGACTTGGAATACACTTGGCAATTAGGAATTCAGACTTCACGCCGACTTCTCTGATCTTCCTCTTATCCTAGGAGAATAGAAAAGACACTGGCAGCCAGAGAGAGCCAGGCAACCAGCAGCTTCAGTATAAGATCAGCAATAGTGGGATGTTTCTCACAGTGGAGGTCTCCTTTAATGGATCCGTTACCCAGAGTAACCAATCAGTTTTCATCTGTCCAGTTGCAGAAAAACATAAATTTAGTAGCTGGTAAGTGAATGTTGGATGTGTATGGTGTCACTCCTCTTACATGGTGTCTCCTCTCTTGTAGTGTGATGCCGGGGCCTCCGTCTCCCTCCCAGAATCCCTCCTCTTCGTGTCCACGCTGGACGGGAGTTTGCACGCTGTCAGTAAGAAGACTGGAGATGTGATTTGGACTCTGAGAGATGGTGAGTCGTCTGACTGTCCACACTTACTTGTTCCAAGATGAAAGCTCATCACACACCTTACAATCTGATTGTGCACTCTGCTTTAGATCTACCAATATGTAATGCAAGGACCTATCCGACTGGATACAGATTGTTTGGATAGTTTAGTTAGGTTCCCATATTACAGAAAATCTCATGATCAGATTGTAACGTATATGGTTAGCCTAATGCCTTGTACACACGGTCGGAAATTCCAAGGGAAAAGGTCCGATGAGATTATATTGCCGGAAAATCCGATCGTGTGTGGGCTCTATCGGACTTTTTCCGTTGGAAATTCCAATGGAAAAAATTTGAGAGCAGAATTTTCCGACAACAAAATCCGATCTGACTTTTTCCGTTCGTTTTTAAAGAATTCCGATCGGACAAAGTACCACGCATGCTCAGATCAAATTACGAAACCAAAGCTATTGGCTACTAGCCTCAACGTAGTCCCGTCGCAACGAACGAATGTCATCGTGTTCCGAACGATCGGATTTTCCGACAACTTTGTCCGACCGTGTGTATGCAACACCAGTTTAGGACAAAATCCGTCTGAAAAAATCCGACCGTGTGTAAGAGGGCTAAGCCTTTTCAGCCCACATGGGCTGGTAACCTGGCCACTATACAATCAGATTGTACAATCTCTGTACAGAGATTTACAAAGACGATATGCTATAAGGACAAAACTAAGCAATCCATTACGTTTGTATTCTATCAGGGAGGTCATTTTCAGTACATAGTGTTTTTAATCAAATCATTTTTATTTTTTATAGTCATGCAAACAAAAAACTATATCAACTAAATTGCTAAATATCAAAAATGATTTTATATATATATATATATATATATATATATATATATATATATATATATATACGCACAAACCAAGGAAAATAAAAGCATAAATCTAAAGCTCACTACACACATTACAATCTCCTGTAGATCTACCAACTTTGTATGTAGTACAAGGCCTGCCTGATTGGATAGAGATTGATTGAATAGTTCAGGTAGGTCCTCATATTACATAGTTTTGGTAAATCTCTACAGTTGATTGTACAGAGATTGTATGGTCAGTTTGTAACTTGTATGGTGAACCTAAAGGAGATTGCACAATCAGACTGTATTCTCTATGGTCCCCATACACAATACAATCTTTGTACAATCAAATTTAGATTTACCATACAAGTTACAAACTGACCATACAATCTCTGTACAATCAACTGTAGAGATTTACCATAACTATGTAATATGAGTACCTATCCAATCAATCTGTTATCCAGCCCGGCAGTCCCTTGCATTAAATAGTAGTTGGCGATTGGCCCAGGGGTGGAGAAAGCGAGATATTACACACTTAAGGCCCCTTTCACACAGGCAGACTCCGCCAGCAGATTTGCCTGCTTGGCGGGGGATCTGTCCACTAATCCCCACTGAGCAGGCGGATGACAGGTCTGTGTCTGCTCTAGAGCTGCACGATTAATCGTTAAGAATCGTTATCGTGATTTTTTTCCCGTTGCGATCTTGACAAAGTATTTCCCGATTCCTTCTATGCAGAGAATTCTCTCTGCTCTGCTAAAGCGGACAGCCTTCAAAAGAAAGGGGGGAAAAAACGGGCAGTCTGCCAAGAATCACAACATTCTTTAGCAGTGGATCATAAGTATAAACATTGTAACGATTTTTCCTTTAGATCAAAGGGATACACTTTGCTGTGTAAATGAGGGAAGTTCAACCACTCAAACATTAAACCCTTTTCTGACATTTGTTGGTTTCAAGTTAAAATCAATTTTTTTTTTACTAGAAAATAATTTAGATCCCCCAAACATTGTGTGTATGTATGTATATGTGTGTGTGTGTGTGTATGTGTGTGTATGTGTATATATATATGTATGTATGTATGTATGTGTGTGTGTGTGTGTGTGTATGTATGTATGTATGTATGTATGTATGTATATATATATATATATATATATATATATATATATATATATATATATGTATGTGTGTGTATGTAGATCGGAGTACCCAGAGGAAACCCACGCAGGCACAGGGAGAACATGCATCGTGGTTGGGATCCCTTTTTACTGCTAGGCGAGCGTGCTACCCACTACACCACTGTGCCACCTAGTTTTTAATTACATTTTTTTTATTTATTTATTTTTACCAGTAATGTTAGTCTTACTAGTAATCTGTGATTTTTAGTGGGACTGTGACATTGCAGCAAACTGACCTGACACTTTTGACACCATTTTGGGACCATTGACATTTATACAGCGATCAGTGCTATAAAAATGCTCTGATTACTGTGTAAATGTCACTGGCAGGGAAGGGGTTAACACTAGGGGGCGAGCAAGGGGTTAAATGTGTTCTCTGGGAGGTGTTTCTAACTGTGGGGGGATGGGACTGACTGGAGGAGGAGATGGATCACTGTTTCTAATCACTAGGAACAGCAGATCTGTCTCTCCTCCCCTGTCAGAACGGGATCCGTCTGTTTTACATTGTCACTCTGAGACGCCGCATCTCCGATCCTGATAAGAAGCCTCTGATAGAGGCTTCTTACCACGTGATCAGCTGTGACCAATCACAGCTGATCATCACAAGAACCAGGAAGTGCCAGTACATATCAGTGCCTCCTCATCAGTGCCACCTTATCAGTGCCCATCGGTGCCGTCTCATCAGTGCCCACTCATCAATGCCCGTCAGTGAAGGAGAAAAACACATTTTTTAAAAGTAACCAAGAAAAACTTTTTTTTTTTTTAAATGTTGGTATTTTTTAGTTTGTTTAGCAAAAAATAAAAACCGCAGAGGTGATCAAATACCACCAAAAGAAAGCTCTATTTATGGCAAGAAAATGATAAAAATTTAGTTTGGGTACAGTGTTATCATTAGTGATGGACGAACTTCCGGCGGGACGTTTCGCGAACGCGGACCGCAAACGCGACCGATAGTTCGCGAACCGTAACGTTCGCGGCTGGCCCCATTGACTTCAATGGGAGGCGAACTTTGCAAACCTACAGGTCAAATTTGCAGCCATAAAATAATTACTAGCTGTGCAAACATAGTCCCACCACATGGCCAATGACATAACACATGTATGAGGTGAATCTGGGATCGACAACTACAAGCATTCTTTTTTTATATGTGAAATTGTGACAATTCAGGACTGTGGAGCGCATGAAGGCAATGGAGGAGAGGGAAGGTCAGGGTAGGCAAAGAAGAGGGTGCAGGAGATGATCACCAGCAGCGTGACATACAGCAATGACACCTGCACCGTGATAGTGATCTGACACCAGCACCGTGATAGAGAGCACTGACATCAGCAGCGTGACATAAAGCACTGACACCAGCACCGTGATAGAGAGCACTGACATCAGCAGTGTGACATACAGCCATGACACCTGCACCGTGATAGAGTGATCTGACACCAGCACGTGATAGAGAGCACTGACATCAGCAGCGTGACATACAGCAATGACACCTGCACCGTGATAGAGTGATCTGACACCAGCACCGTGATAGAGAGCACTGACATCAGCAGCGTGACATACAGCAATGACACCTGCACAGTGATAGAGTGATCTGACACCAGCACTGTGATGGAGAGCACTGACATCAGCAGCGTGATATACAGCACTGACACCAGCACCGTGATATACAGCACTGACACCAGCACCGTGATATACAGCACTGACACCAGCACGGTGATACACAGCACTGACACCAGCACCGTGATACACAGCACTGACACCAGCACCGTGATACACAGCACTGACACCAGCACCGTGATACACAGCACTGACACCAGCACCGTGATACACAGCACTGACACCAGCACCGTGATACACAGCACTGACACCAGCACCGTGATATACAGCACTGACACCAGCACCGTGATATACAGCACTGACACCAGCACCGTGATATACAGCACTGACACCAGCACCGTGATATACAGCACTGGCATCAGCAGCGTGACATACAGCAATGACACCTGCACCGTGATAGAGTGATCTGACACCAGAACCGTGATAGAGAGCACTAACATCAGCAGCGTGACATAAAGCACTGACACCAGCACCGTGATATACAGCACTGACACCAGCACCGTGATAGAGAGCACTGACATCAGCAGCGTGACATACAGCAATGACACCTGCACCGTGATAGAGTGATCTGACACCAGCCCCATGATAGAGAGCACTGACATCAGCAGCGTGACATACAGCAATGACACCTGCACCGTGATAGAGTGATCTGACACCAGCCCCATGATAGAGAGCACTGACATCAGCAGCGTGACATACAGCAATGACACCTGCACCGTGATAGAGTGATCTGACACCAGCACCGTGATAGAGAGCACTGACATCAGCAGCGTGACATAAAGCACTGACACCAGCACCGTGATATACAGCACTGACACCAGCAATGTGATAGAGAGCACTGACATCAGCAGCGTGACATACAGCAATGACACCTGCACCGTCATAGAGTGATCTGACACCAGCACCGTGATAGAGAGCACTGACATCAGCAGCGTGACATAAAGCACTGACACCATTACCGTGATATACAGCACTGACACCTGCACCGTAAGCAGCCCCAGGAGGAAGTCAGCATAGCACAGGGATGGCGGGAGCCCCTCATAATATGCACAGCAGAGGTACAGCCCCAGGAGGAAGTCAGCACAGCACAGGGATGGTGGGAGCCCCTCATAATAAGCAGCCCCAGGAGGATGTCAGCATAGCACAGGGATGGTGGGAGCCCCTCATAATAAGCAGCCCCAGGAGGAAGTCAGCACAGCACAGGGATGGTGGGAGCCCCTCATAATGAGCATAGCACAGGGATGGTGGGAGCCCCTCATAATGAGCATAGCACAGGGATGGTGGGAGCCCCTCATAATATGCACAGCAGAGGTACAGCCCCAGGAGGAAGTCAGCACAGCACAGGGATGGTGGGAGCCCCTCATAATAAGCAGCCCCAGGAGGATGTCAGCATAGCACAGGGATGGTGGGAGCCCCTCATAATAAGCAGCTCCAGGAGGAAGTCAGCACAGCACAGGGATGGTGGGAGCCCCTCATAATGAGCACAGCACAGGGATGGTGGGATCCCCTCATAATGAGCATAGCACAGGGATGGTGGGAGCCCCTCATAATATGCACAGCAGAGGTACAGCCCCAGGAGGAAGTCAGCACAGCACAGGGATGGTGGGAGCCCCTCATAATATGCACAGCAGAGGTACAGCCCCAGGAGGAAATCAGCACAGCACAGGGATGGTGGGAGCCCCTGATACTAAGCAGCCCCAGTAGAAATATGACACCGCTCAACCTCTTCAAACAGGAGGGTACGGGCATATAGTACGGTGTGCTTTTTTTGGACAAGGAAGTGAGCCAAATGAAGAAAGAAGGTCTGTGTGCTCGATTAAAAAAATCGTTTATAGACATATACATGGTCTACTGGTCACATGTGTTGAATTCCTCCGAGATCCGTGCCTCATTCATTTTTAGAAATGTGAGGTAGTTAACACTGTCGTGAGCTAGGCGAGTACGCTTATCGGTTTACGATCCCCCCTACTGCGCTGAACGTCCTTTTGGACAGGACACTGGATGAGGGGCAAGCCAACAGTTCGATTGCAAATTGGGCAAGCTCTGGCCAGAGGTCAAGCCTGCCCACTCAGTAGTCCAGGGGTTTATCACTCCTCAGAGCGTCCACATCGGCCGTTAACCCGATGTAGTCGGACACCTGACGGTCTAGGCGTTCCCTGATGCTGGATCCGGGTGACACCTGTCGATGGAATGGCTGAAAGAATGACCTCATATCCGAAGTCACCAACACATCTTCAAACTGGCCTCTTCTTGCAGGCGCTGTTGGATTGGTACCCGCAACTCCTTCTCTGGGAGTGGGAATTGCTCCTCTGCCAGCGCACGCAAAAGCAGAATGCAGCATTTCTCGAAGCAAGGCCTGGAAGTGCTCCATTCTGCCAGCCCTCTGTGACGGCGGTAACATTTCCGCCATTTTGTGTTTGTACCGGGGGTCTAAGTACGTTGCCACCCAGTACTGGTCCTTGACCCTTATGCTTTTTATACGGGGGTCCCTATTAAAACACTGGAGCATGAAGGCCCCCATTAGCACTAAACTGGAAGCAGTGTGGTGGCCTGGCTCCTGCTCATCATCCAGGATAATGTCGTCCTCTTCATTCTCCTCTCCCCATCCACGCACAACAACAGGGATCCCAGAAAGGTTTAAAGCATGCTCTTCTTGCTCCTCCTCATCCGCCCCGGCACCATCCTCCTCTGACTCCTCTTCAGACTTCTGTTGTTGACTTGTCTCAGATAGAGTAGCCCCCCCCCCCTGGGAATTCATCCAGCATTGCGACTTCCTCATCTTCCCGCTCCTGCTCCTCCACAGCTTGATCAAAGACACAACGCAATGCACGCTCCATAAAGAAGGCATAAGGTACCATGTCACTGATGGCGCCATGGCTGCCACTGACCAGTTTGGTGATCTCCTCAAATGGCCGCAGAAGTCTTCATGCGTCGCGCATGAGCAGCCACTGGCGCGGTGAAAAAAAACCCAGCTCCCCAGAACCTGTTCTGCCGCAGAGTTCGTACAGGTAGACGTTAACTGCACGTTTCTGCTGGAGCAGCCTATCAAGCATATAGAAGGTTGAGTTCCATCGCGTCGGGCAATCGCAAATAAGACGTCTGACCGGCAGATTGTGTCGCCGCTGAATGTCAGTAAGGCGAGCCATGGCCGTGTAAGATCTTCTGAAATGGGCCGAGATTTTCCTTGCCTGCCGCAAGATGTCCTGGACCCCAGGGTATTTGACAACGAATCACTGCACGACCAAGTTTAAGACGTGTGCCATGCATGGCACGTGTGTAATTTTGCCCTGTTTCAATGCGCTAAGCAGAGGCACCGTTGTCACACACCACTTTACCAACTGTCAAATTGAGTGGTGTTAGCCACTGATCTGCCTGTGAACGCAAAGCTGAAAGGAGTGCCGGGCCAGTGTGGCTCTTGGCTTCCAGGCACAAGAGATGCAGCACGGCATGCCAACGTCTCACCTGGCATGTCGAATAGGTTCTGGGGAGCTTGGGCGGCGCAGCAAAAGAGACGCAAGCAGCGGAAAAGGAGGAGTCAGCCGAGGAGGAGAGGGAGGAGGATGAAGTAGGAGGAGGAGGAGGAGGAGAAGAAGAGCCAGGCCTGCATGCAATCCGTGGCGGTAAAACCAAATCTACACGGGTGCCACGGGTTACATGCTTGACGGCCGTCAGAAGGTTCACCCAGTGGGCAGTAAAAGTGATATACCTTCCCTGCCCGTGTTTGCTAGACCACGTGTCTGTGGTCAGATGTATCTTGGCACCGACACTGTGTGCCAGAGATACATTCACTTGCCGCTGAACGTGGCCATATAGCTCTGGGATGCCCTTCGCTGAGAAATACTTCCTTCCTGGGACCTTCCATTGTGGTGTTCCAATGGCCACAAATTTGCGATAGGCCTCCGAGTCCACCATATATTATATATATTATATGGCAGTAGTTGGCGGGCTATCAGTTCTGACAAGCCAGCTGTCAACCGTTGGGCAAGAGGGTTATCCGGCGTCATCATTTTTTTACGCTCGAACATTAGGCCCACGGAAGCCTGCCTTTTTGCAGAAAAACGTGAGCTTGGCGTGACGGAAGGTGGAGTGGAGGACGATTGTGAGGAGAGAGGAGAAGGAGAAGTAGAAGACGAGGCTGGACGGTGAGAGCCTGGAGTGTGGCTTTGTGTGTTCCGTTGCTCCCACTCGGTTTGGTGATGGCTGCTCATGTACCTTCTTAAAGCGGTCGTCCCTAGGTGAGTGTTGGGCTTACCGCGACTAATGCGTTGACTGCAAAGATTGCAGATGGCAACACTATTGTCAGCAGCGCACACATTAAAAAAAGCCCACACTGCGGACCCATGTGCCGGCGTCCTGGGAGCGCCAGATGTGACCGTACATGGTCGATGCCTCACTCCTGATACATTAGCAGTCTGCTTTGTCCCTCCTGTGCAATGTAAGTTATTCCTGCTTCTCCTCCCTATCTGCTGGTCCATATCTCCCTCTGAACTCCCCTCCTCTTCCTCTCTTGTGGGCACCCACGTGACATCACTAGACACGTCATCATCAACGTCACCTTCCCCACCGCTATAAGTAGAGATCTCGGAGTAGGCAGCAACACCGGGGACCAACCTCCTCCTTGGGCTGATCTGGGTACTGTCGTCAGACTGCTGAGTGGCGGTTCTTGCTACCTCCTCCTCCTGATCCAATGCCAAGAGTAGGGGGGGTTAGATTGCGCTATGGACCACTCAATACAAAAGGTAAAAATATATAAATATGAAAAATTGGGTAAGAGCAGCCTCTATTTATTTCCACCCGAACGGGTGGAAAGATACTGAAAGGGGTGAGAGAGGAAATAGACCTGGCGCTATACCATATACCACTACAAATCTGTACGTGAAAACTCTGTTATATGTAATTTTCAGCGTGCTGGCAATTAAATAAAAATCATAGAATAAAAGTCATAAAATAGGAAATGCTCAACCAAATATTACTATCAATAATACTAAAGTGCAAGTGATAGACCTGTGCATAAAAACTTTGTAATTTTCAGCGTGCTGGCAATTAAATAAAAATGGGCTCCGGATGACGTCTGTATGACGAAACGCGTAGGGCGTGGCCAAGCGACGTACACCTCTAGCATACACCAGGAAGCTGAGCAGGACTTTTAAAATTGTCTTAAAGCTGTAACACAACCACATTTACAAACTCTGCTTTTGTAAGTAGTTTTAATCTTTTTTTAATAAAAATGAGCTTTTAAACGTTATCACACTATGGATATGCCTCTCTTTTAATATACATAACGTGGCACACTATACTCACGGAGAAACGAGGGATCCCCAGCATTGCATCTGAAGCAAGCCAGAGAGCGACACAATAGCTGATATTGTGAAGGCTGATCCACCCCGGATGGGGTCATTTTTCCGGTGAGAGCATAATATAGAAGTGACCACTGAACACGGGAAATAATTTTGGAAATTATCACTTCCCTCTCCTTCACGCACGGAAGATTCTGTCACTCACCAGAGACTTTTATATTTATTTTTATTTTTATATTTTTATATTTGCATATTTTTATATTTTTATTATCTTTTTCATTGTTTATTTTTTCCTGCACTGCACAAATCTTCACTTTTATTTTTTTGCAGTGTGTCAGTCATCACGAAATTATTTCTGATTATACTTTGCATGATATTTTGTGAAAAACACCTTATAAACAAAATACAGTCACCATATTTTTTAGTTTTGAGATTACACATTTTGTTTTACCCTATTTTGGTTTCATATTTTTAATTCACGTATGATAACATATAGCTATTGGCACATGTAAATCCACTGGCACTTGCACTTTAGCAGCATATTGTTTGAGTCACTTTTGGATAAGCAATGCCAAGAGTGGCTGCGCATCAGAAATGTCTTGATATGGATCAGAAAATAATTCCTGTGACTCAAGCGCAAGGTATGTGGTGGTGGTGGTGTTGTTGGTGGTAGTGTCTTTGGGGGTGCACATAGCAGAGAGTGAAGAAGAGATCGAGAGGATGAGGAGGGTGCAGAAGAGTAAGGCTGAGTGAGCCACTCAACCAAGTCTGGTGCGTCCTTTAAGGTAATTGAACGCACCTTCTGCAACTTCCCACTTTGGCTCAAGCCTGTTGCTCCTGCCCTACCCCTACCACCCCTGCGAAAGGGCCTGCCTCTTCCTCTGCCTGTCATTTTTTAAATGACCCTGTGACAAAACTCTCAGTCCCTATACTGATAAAGGACTGCTGCAGTATAGGGCAGCAGTAGTGCACCTCAACCCTATATATTGTGTACCTATACCAGTCCTTAAGGAATAGCAGACTGTACCTCACTCAACCCTATGTACTGTAGTACCCTATACCTTACCAGTCCTTATAAGGACCTTTGTGGAACTAATAGGTTGTGAATGATTAGCAGACTGTACCTCAGTCCCTATACTGATAAAGGACTACTGCAGCAGAAGGGCAGCAGTCAGCAGTAGTGCACCTCAACCATATATATTGTGGACCTATACCAGTCCTTAAGGAATAGCAGACTGTACCTCACTCAACCCTATGTACTGTAGTACCCTATACCTTACCAGTCCTTATAAGGACCTTTGTGGAACTAGTAGGTTGTGAATGATTAGCAGACTGTACCTCAGTCCCTATACTGATAAAGGACTACTGCAGCAGAAGGGCAGCAGTCAAGTATAATATTCTTTCTATATTTGGAAGAAAGAATATTATACGTGTACAAGCCTATTACCATACCAGCCCTGAAAAGAACCTTTGTGGACCTAATAGTAACAGCTACTGATTAACCTGACTGTCCCTCACTGCCACACACAGCTTCCTTCCTGTCCCTATTTAAACTGACAGAACACAGGCTGCTGGAACAATAACTTGAATAGCACTCAAAACTATATCCTGTACTACTTTACCATACCAGTCCTGAAAAGGACTTTTGTGGACCTAATAGTAACAGCTAATGATTAAACTGACTGTCCCTGCTGCACACAGCGTCCTGTCCCTTTCTCTACACTGACAAAAGACAGGCTGCTGCAACAATCACTAGCACAGCAGTGCCTCAAACCTATATCCTGAACTACACCTAACACCTATACCATACCAGTCCTGAAAATAACTTTTGTGGACCTAATAGCTAGCGATTTGGGTCACTGCAGTCTCTCCCTGCTCCACACAGCAACCTCTCCCTATAGTGACATACGAAAGAATGTAAAATGGCCGCCGGATCGGGTCTATTTATAAGTTAGGGGGAATGTCCAAGTGTCCATGTGCTGTAATGTCTCAATTGGCTGTCCTGTACCCCATGATGGATGTGTCATCATAGGTCAAAGTTCTTTTACACAGTAAACACGGAAGTCCGCCGGGCGAACGATAGTCAGCCGATCAGGTGGCCGAGAACAGCCGAAATTCGCCGCGAAACGCCCGCCGGGCGAACCGTTCAGCCATTCCTAGTTATCATTCAAAGTGTGACAGGACTGAAAGCTCAAAATTGTCCTGGGCAGGAAGGGGTGGAAGTGCCTGGTATTGAAGTGGTCAAAAACTGCATGTAGTTTAGGGGGCCGGGTGCATTGATTGGTGGGGAGGGGGGGGGCGAGGTTTTGTTGTAAGGTGCAAATCTGCACAGCATACTCCATCCTCTTTGCAGTTACCTCCTACTGTGGCCTCTTCCAGCTAGGACAGGTGCAGGCACTGCTCCAGCCATCACGGCATCTCCGCTGCCACTTCTTCAACATCCTGCGAGGCTCCTCTATGGCCATTGGATAGCCATTAATGATGTAACTACTGCACATAGGTGAGCCAGAATGTACATTGAACAATGAATGTGCTGTGTACATAGAAAAGAAAAGGCTGCTGGGAGCCAGGGAAAGGTGTTTTGGGAAACAATACACGTTTCTTTAACTCGCAGAGATCTTTTATTGCGGGATTTTAGTTCTGCATTACATTTCTTCACATATCTATAAATTGGGTTTATTGGGTTTTACAATACATCTCATTCGTCTTACAAGGCCAAGTGCAATAAGACTTGAATGCCAAGAGTCAGTGGAGACAATGTGAAGTGTCAAGGTGTATAATGCAGTAAACCATCATTGTACTGCACAGGTGTGAGCATAGAGCAACCGGAAAGGAAGTGATGCCGGGAATCAATGCATATAAAAGGAGCAGAAGACACCAGGAGTGAAGAGATGTGAGGAAAGTAGAGAAGAAGGTAGAAGTAGTTGCAATGGGTCGAGTAAGACCCCTTTTCACACAGCTGTGAACTTTACCGCCCACTTGAAAAGGGATTTGTTGTGGATTGTGTTTCAGAGGCAGCTGAGCAGCAGTTTGCAGACGTTCAGGTGGTGATACTGCCACCTTCCAAATGCCTGTTTTTTATTCCAAGGGAGATTTTACATTGAAATAGTGTGTCACAACCATGCCCATGTGCCTGCCAAACATGACATGCTGAGTTAAATTTACCAAACTGTGAAGCATTAAGGCGGTGCGAGCGGACCTGAGCAGCTGCTGTGTACATTTGTAGGTAGGTGGTTGGGGGTGGTAACGTCACATTTACACCTGAGCATTTTGGAGCTCGAAACTCCAAAATACTCAACATCCAAAATCACATACTTTTCCCATGGCCCAATTCACGCCTGAGCATAGGGATGCTTGAAGCTTGAAAAAGCTCATAAAAAGCTTGTATAAATGATCAAAGACGCTCAGGTCAAGTGTGAATGCAACAAAATTATACAATAAGAGTGTAGGTGCAGTGGGCATAGAAAAGAATCACCCCCCTTTAAAATAATCACATTTTGTTGCTTTGTAGCCTGAAATGAAGACAGTTCTTGTTTTATCCACCAGTATTTACTAGTGCAACTTATAACACCAACATGTCAGAAAAAATAACAAATAAATCAAAAATAGAATCACTGAGTTGGAAAAAGGATCACCCCCCGTCAGTATTTTGTTGAAATACCTTTTTCTGTATTTACAGCCATTAGTCTCAACACCAAACGCTATGTCTGGCAGTAATCCAATACAGCTCACCATCCAGATAACACCATTCCTACAGTAAAGCATGGAGGTGGTAATATCCTTTTATGGGGGTGTTTCTCTGCAGCAGGGACTGGAGCACTTGTCAGGATAGAAGAATAGATGAGGCAAAATACCATCAAATTCTTGAGGAAAATCTGCTACCTTCTGCCGGAAAGTTGTCAATGGGGAAGACGGTTTACCTTCCAACATGACTGACCCAAAGCACACAGCAAAAATGACCACTCAGTGGTTGAAGGAGAAAGGGGGGAATGTCCTTGCATGGCCTAGTCAGAGCCCATTGAAAATCTGTGGAATGACTTGAAGACTGCAGTCCATAAATGGTCACCATCAAATTTAACTGAACTTGAGGAGTTCTGCAAAGAAGAGTGGGCAAATATTGCAAAGTCTAGATGTGCAAAGTTAGTAGAGACATTTCCCAACAGACTAAAGGCTATAATTATAGCAAAATGTGATTCAACTAAATACTGACATAAGGGGGAGTGATCCTTTTTCCAACTCGGTGATTCTGTTTTTTTATTTTTTTCTGACATGTTGGTGTTGTATATTTCACTTGGATGTGATAAGTTGCACTTAGTAAATACAGCTGGATAAAACAAAAATGGTGTGTTTTTATTTCAGGCTACAAAGCAACAACATTTTATTATTTTAAAGGGGGGCTGATTCTTTTCTATACACATTTTACCCATATAGGGGGAACTCAATTAGCAGTCCAAAACAGCTGGTCACTGTCTCATTAAATAGTTTAGTGGGGTTCCTCTTAAGCTAAAACACACGACTATAATTACACCATCACATATAAACACGCTGACACTCATACATTTACCAGCAGTGACCTACCCAACCATAATGTATGCCTAAATGCACATAGCAATTGCAGTCAGCAAAATTCATTGTGGTACTGTGTCGGGCCACCTGGAATTGGGTGCATAGATCATAAGAAAGCAGCATGTAACCAGCAATAGCACCTTGCCTATTGGGAAATGTTCTCAGCAATCATACTGAACAAAATAGATTGAGCCCTCAAAGATAGGCACATATGCAGGTTCATATCATCTCCATATTAAATAATTAACCACGGCTAGGGTCGACCAGTTTGACATAGCTACGTCACGGGGCTGCAATGAAGTTATCATTAGTCAGCCTTGATGTCAGGTGGCTTAGGCTTCCCTGGTGTAATTATATTAGTGTGAATGCAGCCTCAAAAACACAAATCAACTGCTTGTTTTTTTTTTTCCATAAAGGAACGTTTATTGACCATGAGAAAAAATACAGAGGATTGCAGAAACACATGTGGGGTGCAACATGCACCAAAAATACGGATAAAACAGCTGTTAACAATAGCATGAGCTGAGAAAACAGTACGTTGTTTACAAGTTTAATAGTACATTAACAAGAGTAGTGCGATGTGTTCAGGGAGGGGGAGAAGAGAGGACCTCAGAGATTGGGAGTCGCAGGCAAATTCACAGCCCGGGTTGCGTAAGGTTGTTCTGAGGGGGGGGCATGGAACCATCATCTTGGGGCGGGAACCCCTCCTTCAGCTACAGGGGTCAACAGGTCTCATCAGGCCGGTCCTTAGTAGGTTAGGGGGCATAGTAGCTACTGGTTGCACTGGGCCGTACACGTACACGTATCCGGTCAACTGCTTGTTTTTACCAACCCTTGGCCACCTATGTGAGCCTTAGAGAAAGAGAAGAGGTGGTTTTAGTGATAGGTATTTGTAGCCGATGGGAGGCAATCATTGTGTATTTTCCCGTGGTATTAACGAGGGCCATCTTGTGCATTCTCCAGTGGCCCTTTTGAGGGCTACCATTGTGCATTGTCCCCTGGCCTTTTTGAGGCCCACCATTGTGCATTTTCCAGTGGTCTTTTTGAGGGCCACCATGGTGCATTGTCTTCTTGAGGGCCACCATTGTACATCGTCCCGTGGCCTTCTTGAGGGCCACCATTGTGCATTTTCCCAGGTCCTTCTTGAGGGCCACCATTGTGCTTTGTCTTGTGGCCTTCTTGACGGCCACCATTGCCCGTTGTCCTTTGGTCTTCTTAAGGGCTGGCATTGTGCATTGTCCTGTGTCCTTGGGCCACCATTGTGCATTGTCCTGGGGGCCTTCTTGAGGGCCACCATTGTGCAATGTCCTGTGGCCTTCTTGAGGGCCACCATTGTGCAATGTCCTGTGGCCTTCTTGAGGGCCACCATTGTGCAATGTCCTGTGGCCTTCTTGAGGGCCACCATTGTGCATTGTCCTGTGGTCTTCTTGAGGGCCCCCATTACACATTGTCCCATGGCCTGCTTTGAGGTCACCCTTGTTTATTGTCCCTATGTCCCACAATTGTAAGAGTTGTCAATCGAAAGTGGGTGAAAGGAAATGCCTAATCCAAGTGGTTAAGATTATGTCAAAATTGGTAATTGTCTAGCATTTTTGTCGGGTCTCCTTAATCCTGTTCTTTACTTTGTGAGAATTAACAGCATTTAAATTACTTTTATTGCCTTAATCTCAATTGTTTTGAATCAGCTGGGGGCTGGAACAGGTGTATCCACCCCCTTCCCACTCCTGGCAGCATATACCTCCTAAGAAGCGCCCCCCTTTTTTGCCTATAGCAGTGCAAGGCATCTTATTAGAACTGAGACGTTTGGAGATCCACTTCCACTCAGCAAATCCGACAAGCAGCAGGCGTGACTCATAAAGCATCTTATCCGGTTGGCTACCCTTGTCATAAACTCCTTTCATGGAACATATTCTAATTGTTACACACAAATGGAACTTGTTTGACAAGTTTTCAACCCTACGAGCTGTGCCCCTCCCATCATCTGATTTCTTTGTAACACTGGTTCCAGAGATTTATCATTCCTCAGATAAGACAGTAAAAAAAGTGCAGAGAAGCACAAGACCTCATTCATGGAAAGTGTTCTAAGGAAATGCCTCACCATTGTCCACAGCAACTAATCAGCTTAGGGGACATTTAGCGACTACGTTTCTGAAAATTGGATGGTTTTGGTGTGGCAGTATCAGAGCCAGAAATATTGGCACACAGTGTCTCAGCACTGATGCCTTTTACTGAAAGTGCAGAATGGAAGATAAAAAGATTTGGAACAATTTAAAGTTTATCTAAACCTAGAATCAAAAAAAATATTATATTGCAGCTTACTAGTGTAGCAAGGTCCCAGGTCCTTTGTAAGGACCCCAGGACCAAATGTCCTGTGCCTTTGTAGTTCACACATCCCCAAAACATCAGCGATCCACCTCAGTACCTTTCATTATAGGCCTTGTTGACTCGTTTCCAAATGTAGACAGAGAAGGAAAAAGATGGCAAGGTTCAGAAGAGAGAAGAGGAAGGAGTGGACAGGGGGGGATGGGGCTGAGACACGGCGGTGGTAATCGATCACTTAATTGACTGGCAGAGGGCGCATGGGCAAGAAATAATCAATAATGACCATAATAGGAGTGGGTCTCGTTATCGCCCCAGTAGTCGCTGACCCTCTGCTGAGTAGATGAAGGCATTCCAGACGTCCCAAGTCTGTTTGTAGGCCTCCTGTTTATGTTGTGTGGTTAGGACCAAGTCCTCCATTTTCTTTACCTCCTCCACCTTCCGCAGCCAATGTGTCACGGTCGGGGGAGCTCGTTGCTTCCATCGCAAGGGGACGCAGGCTTTTGCTGCGTTAAGCAAATGTCTCAGTAACGACTTTTTTTTGTGGAGATTGTGGAATGGTGCAGGAGGAAGAATGCCGCGTCATCAGGTATAATATATTCCGTGAATTGCTGGGAGATGCGACGTACCTCCCCCCAAAACTCCCTCAGTCTAGGGCAGTACCAGAAAATATGGAGCAGTGTTCCCTCTTCCTCGTCACAGCGCCAGCACCGATTCGAGGTTGAGGGAGAGCACCGCTGCAGCCTGGCGGGTGTTAGATACCAGCGTGTGAGCAGCTTAAAATTTGTTTCCTGCATCTTCGTGCAGCGTGAAGACTTTAGGGCAAATGAGATAATATGCTGTGTCTGTGTTGGTGTGAATTTACACGATAAGTCCTTCTCCCAGTTGGCGAGGCACGGCAAATGTGGCTGTTCTTTCGGTGTATTGAGCATAGAATATGTTTGAGACAGAATGTGGGTCAGAGGGCCCTTGTCCGCGCACATTTCCTCAAACGTCGTTGGCTGTCGGCCAAAGGCCTGGGGGGTGGGAAGTGAGTGTAGGAAATGGTGCAGTTGCAGCACCTTCCAAAAGGGAAGACAGAAGGTCCCCGCGGGGTCGGTCAATCTCGATAGGGATGGCCACCGCCCGTCCTCCACAAACCCGCCCGCATAGTCAAGTCCGCCTTCCCTGAGGGTAGGGTAAGCCGTGGGTTGTAAACCCGGTGTAAATTTCGGATTGCCTAGGATGGGAAACAATGGGGAACACTCCGACGTCAGGGATGTCTGAGTAACAATCTGGTGGCTGTGTCTCAAAGTAACCCCTAGCAATGGGTGCGTTTTCAGGTCAGGAGGAAGGTCGTCATAACACCACAGCGCTCCTTTCAGCGGTATTCGGGATTGGGCTTGCTCAACGTTTGTCCACAGTTTGGTAGACTCATTTCGTCTCCAGTCCAGTATACGTCCCAAATGTGAGGCTAGGTAGTATCGGCGGATGTCGGGCAGTGCCAGACCCCCGCAATGTTTGGGGAGCGTCAGTTGTGATCGTCGTAATCTGGGTTTTTTATGAGCCCACACAAACCTGGTAAAAAGGGCTTGGATTTGCTTAAAGAAGGAGGGCGGTATCTGAATGGGTAGGGCTTGGAAAAGGTAGATGAACTTGGGTAGTATGCTCATTTTGATAAGGTTGCATCTACCAAACCGGTAGTGAAATCCCGAATGCCATTTCTCTAACAGTCCACGGGTCTTGGTCAAAAGGGGTGGGAAATTAAGTTCAAAAGTGCGGTTCAGGTCAGGAGGGAGTCGTGTGCCCAGATATGGTAGAGCTGTGTCAGTCCAATGAAAACTAAAGTTGTTTTGTAAGTCACATTGCGTTTGGGGAGAGGTTGCTACACACATAGCCGTTGACTTCGAGAAGTTTATTTTAAGATGGGATAATGCGCCGTATATCTTAAATTCCCGGAGTAGGTTCGGTAGAGAGATTCTGGGGTTAGTCAAGGAGAAGAGAAGGTCGTCGGCGTACGCCGAGATCTTGTAACCGGCATCACCGACCACAAGGCCCGAGATGTCCGGGTTTAACCTGACAGTGTTTAGGAATGGCTCTAGTGAAATGGCGAAAAGAAGGGGGGACAACGGGCATCCCTGCCTTGTTCCATTCCTGATAGGGAATGCGCTAGAGAGGACCCCATTAGCCTTCACTTGAGCTGAGGGGTTGGAGTACAAGCTGCCTATCCAACGCATCATCCTGTCTCCCAAGCCTAAATGACGGAGGACAGAAAACATATACTCCCAGCTTGCTCTATCAAATGCCTTCTCGGCGTCGGTGCTCACAAAGACACAGGATGTCTTAGTAGTGTGTGCCACCCGAAGCAGATTGAGCACCTTGATGGTATTGTCCCTGGCCTCCCTATAAGGCATGAACCGCACCTGGTCTAGGTGGATTATGTCCTGCATATGCTGTGTCAGTCTCCTGGCTATGATCTTCGAAAAGATCTTCAAATCAGTGTTCAGCAGGGAAATGGGCCTATAACTGCCACATTGGTTCGGGTCCTTCCCTTCCTTCTGGAGTACCGCAGTATGGGCTCTAAGAGTGTCTCTTTGGAAACCAGTCCCCGAACCCAGAGCATTAAAGAGCGTCACCATACGTGGACCTAGAATTGGGAGCAGGGACTTGTAGTACTGAGCGGTGAAGCCGTCCGGTCCTGGGGCTTTGCCAATCTTCAAGGAGTCAACCGCCTCCCGGAGTTCGGTCAAAGTTGTGGGTTCCTCCAAGATGGTGCTCGTCTCTGATGAGAGTGACGGCATTTGCGAGTCATAGACATATTTGTCTATAGCTAGCTGGTTGGAGGAGGGGCTTGGTAGGTTGTACAAGCTAGAGTAGAATTCGCCGAATACGTCCGAAATTTGTGTCAGTGCTGTGGCCATTGTCCCGTCCGGTCGTGTTGTCTGTGGTATGTATGATGCCGCTTTGACCTCTCTAACCGACTGGGCTAACCGCTTCCCACATTTATCCCCTGCTTCGTATGACAGCCTGCGGCAGAACTGCAGGGCTGCCTTCGCCCTGTATTGTAGCAGGTCTGTTATTTGAGACCGGATGGTCTTCAACTCGGACTCTAGGGCCTGCGTGGGGGCATGTTTGTGTTGAGCTTCCACTAAGGACAGTTTGTCGAGTAAAGTGGTCAAAAGTACATTCCGGTCCCTTTTAATCTTTGCCCCGTGCTTTATGAGAACGCCACGTATAACGGGCTTGTGAGCCTCCCATAGCACCCGGGGTCACAGTCCCCGATTTCGTTCTCCCTAAAGTATAGGTCTAGGTGTTTGGACACATCTGTCAACACCTCTGGCATCTGAAGAAGGCTTTCATTCAGACGCCAGAATAAGGGTCTGGGTGAGGGTCGTTCGGTAAGAGCATACGTCAGGGAAATTGGGGCATGGTCCGACCAGGTTATCTGACCTATGGTTGTGGTGTGTACTAGATGTAGTTGGTCATGGGGGATTAGAAAGAGGTTTATCCTTGAGTATAGCTTATGTGGGGCCGAATAGAAGGTGTAATCCCGTTCACCAAAATGCTGTAGACGCCACACGTCGCGCAGTCGAGCTTTGTGGAGCATTTGTGCAACCCGTTTCCCGCAGGCTGGAGGTATGGGTGAGGTGCCCGTCGAAGTGTCTGAGGCAGGTAGTAATGGGACATTAAAATCACCGCCCAACAAAACTTGCCCCTCTCTGAATGCCAACAACTTGTTCAGCGCCTGACTGAGAAATCTATCTTGGTGTTCGTTAGGGGAGTACACCGTAGCCAGTGTAAAGCGCACCCCACATATTTGCCCTTTGAGGAACAGATAGCGCCCCTTGGGGTCAGCCAAACTGTCCGTTAGCTGCCATGACAATCTACACGAGATCAATATTGAGACCCCCTGAGTCTTGGACGCATGGTTAGTGGAGTGGTATGCCCGTGGGAATGTCCTGCTCTGCAAGAGTGGTAATTTGCCATTTTTGAAGTGTGTCTCTTGGATAAAGGCCACATCAGAGTGAGATTTTTTAAGATCGTGGAGTAACATATGCCTCTCGGGCGTGTTGAGGCCTCTAGCATTAAGAGAGGTCACTTTGATGGTATCCACCGCCATGTCTCAGGAAGGAAGTTGAGGGAGAGGAAAAATGTGGTAAGTAGGGGGGAGGAAGATGGGATTCTCGGTTACTGGGAGAGAGGAGCAGGGATAGGAGGGAGAAGGGGCGTTAGGAAAAAGGGGGGCAAGAGGAGGCTCCGACAAGTCAGAGATATCTCCTCACCCCTCAACCCCACGTAGGGGCAACTAATTAATCAAGCTTTTAAAGCTTGAAATGCGCGCGACCTGAACTGGTCGATCACTAGTCTAGGTGGAGAGTGGGTGAACAGAGCCGAGGATCCAAAGCCCCGGCCATTAACCCACACCGGCAACGTCTAAACGTGGGTGGACCTGGGAACAGAATATCAAACGTACCAGTAGTAACATAAACGAGCGAAAACAATCAAATAAACAACAAGGGAAATAAAGGCATGTAAACAGAGAGACATAACAGAACATCTTATAGCATAAGAACTTCCATTGGCTAATAGGGGAACGCAGCAGCGCTCTATCTCCCCAGCATCAACCCCAACTACATTGCCAAGGTGTCTTCCCGTGGCCACCGAACAGTGCTAGAGACCCCCCGTAGGCCCTTGGACTCCACTCCCTCCCCCGGGGACGTCTCCAAGCCTCCCCCCTCCCTCATCATGAGTCCACGGCCACTTGTACGGGCTAACAGGGGCCCGGGCCCAAAGTGCATGGGATCCCTCCAAAAGGAAGGGCAGGGGATCCCCATAGTAGCGTAGTGCGTAGGGACCTAGACAATAAGGGGGTACCCCATCACCCCATAGAGCGAGGGCTGCCCCCCCCCCCCCCGAAATATCCCCCTGTCTCCCCCCTCCAGTTACTGCTATCGGGACGTGCCGGGGTAAAAGATCTCCTCCCTCAGCTGAGCATCCGGACAGCCTCCCACCCGGAGAGTAGGGGGGGTCTTCACATGACTGCCCAGTGATGTCCCCCAGATTGTAGACCTGGTAAGTCTGTCCTCCCCCCAACCCCTCCATGGGCTGGGGGGCATAACAGGCATGTCTCGAGAGGCAGAATACCCTGAAGTACCTGAAGACGGGCGTCCCGAAACATATATCCCTGGACTTGTAAGGTAAAAGGGCCCTGGGGAGGGCAGTCACCATCCATGCAGGAGTCCCAATCAATGTTGGCTCAATAACGGAAGCCCACCCCCGGTGTGTCCCAGGGTGGCTGGCAGTATCTGTATGATAGCCCGATGATCAAGGGACATATGGAACAGGGCTGGCAGCGCCGCCCTACAGTGGGATTCTGACATTTCCCTCAGTTCCCAATATCTTGCGCTGGAAAGGAGAGGGACTGGGCCATGGCCTCACGGTTGCACACAGGAGGGTAGTGAGGGTGGAGGTGCGCCGGTGGTCACATAAACGTTGGGGTCAGGGTGAGCCAGGGAAACGGGCTACTCATGTCTCCCGAGCCGCCTCGTTGGATGGTGTCCGTGAGCGGCGTCTGGAGCGAGGCATTCTCTGTGGCTGCGGGCCGGGAGCTCTTGTTGCATCCGGACGTCCCTGGAATCTCGGCAGGTAGCCAAGCCAGTTGGGAACTGTGATCGGATCTGTGTCAAGGAAGTCGAAGAGGGCCGGTAGCGCCTCCCGGGATCTCAACAGGAACGGTCTCTGGTCCTTGATGAAGGTGACCGACAGGGGGAACCCCCAACGGTAGGTTGCCCCGCGGCGTCTCGCCAACTCCAGAAGGGGTCTCAACAGGGCCCGGCGGTAAAGTGTGGGCCTGGAAATATCTGGCAGTATCTTCACGGGTGCCCCGTCAAAAACGACCTCCCCAACCTCCCAAGCCCTGCGAGTTATGGCCTCCTTATGGGTGTAGTGATGTAGGCGACAGATAACATCTCGCGGTCTGGCAGGGTCCGAGGAGCGTGGACCGAGGGCCCTATGGATCCGGTCAATCTCGAAGCGTTCCGGGAGCTGGGCACCCGCTACTTAAAGATATCGGTAACTGTGGCAAGTAAGTCCGCAGAGCCTGTAGCTTCTGGCAAGCCCCGCAGCCTAAGATTGTTCCGCCTGCTACGGTCCTCAATCTCTTCCATGCGGAGCTGGAGTTCAGTAGCAGATTCTGCCTGGGCTCTATGCTGGGACTCTAGAGCGGTGACCCTCTGTGTCAGTGCTGACAACCTGGTTTCATCAGTAGTAAGCCTGTCATCTAGAGCCCGCACATCCTGCCTCATTGCCTGGATTTCCTTTTTGTGTGCAGCTTCCACTCTCCCCACAAGCCCCTCTATGTCTGCCTTAGTCAGCAGTGATTGCAGGATTGCCTTCAGTTCCGCATCCGCTCTGTAGGTAAGTGGCAGCTGTGAGGGACCTCCTGGCTCTGTGTCTGGAGGTATGGGTGAGCTGGGGAAGATGATCGGGCTTTGGGACCCCTCCGAGGGTGCAGGCATGTCCCCAGAAGCTCTGTGCACTCACCACGCGGCGCCACCATCTTAGATCTCCAGGTGTCCGCGCTAGGTGTCCGGAATAGCCGCTGGATATCACTCCCCGCCGGCGTTTGAACCGCCGGGCTGGTCTGCAGTTTGTTCCGCTTTCCGTTCCTCTTCTTAGAAGCGTGCATTCTGTGGTGTGGTAGTCGCTATTGCCGGTGTAAGCATGGGCTGCCGGGAGCTCCGTGAAGATGCGTCTCTACTCGGCCATGTCCAGACCACGCCCCCGCCACACCATGTTTTCAGAGAGTCCTGTATTTCACCTGAAGTTATTTGTGGATTTTTCTTTGCATCCCAAACAATTTTCCTGGCAGTTGTGGCTGAAATTTTAGTTGGTCTACCTGACCGTGATTTGGTTTCAACAGAACCCCTCATTTTCCACTTCTTGATTAGAGTTTGAACACTGCTGATTGGCATTCTCAATTCCTTGGATATCTTTTTATATTGCTTTCCTGTTTTATACAGTTCAACTACCTTTTCCCGCAGATCCTTTGACAATTCTTTTGCTTACCCCATGACTCAGAATCCAGAAACTTCAGTACAGCACTGGATGAAAGATGCAAGGGTCTGTCAGGAGTCCAGAAACTCATTCACCTTTTATCCACACACACTAATTACAAGCAAACGGATCACTGGTGAGGATGGTTAACTTTGATAGCCATTCAAACCCCTTTGTGTCAACTTGCGTGCTTGTTATCAGGCCAAAATCACCAGGGTATGTAAACTTTTGATCAGGGTCACTTGGGTAGTTTTTGTTGCCATTATGATTTAGAAATTACTTTGTTTTATTCATATTCTCTGAAAAATGGCCAAGAAATCATAAATTATGCCAGGGTATGTAAACTTATGAGCACAACTGTTCTACGTTCTATCTACCGGTAGTTGTTTATTTAAAGTTTGACTTTAAATTTTTCCCTTTGCTTTCAGGGCAAATTTACCTTGTGTTTTTTTCAAAAAAATAAAAAAATATTTATTTTTTATTAGCCTTGAGCACTTATTCATTGAATTATTCATTCAGCTTTTAAAGATTGTTAAACAAAATATGTTTTTTTTTTAAGAAAATACATTTCTGCATAATTCTGCATAATTCTCAACCGGGTTCTGTAAAATGACCCCCATACTATATACTTTCTATTTCAGATCCTGTCATTCAAGTCCCGCTCTATGTCGCTGAGTAAGTATTTTTGCTGATGTATTAACAAGGCCTCAAATGGAAAAACAAGCAACTGTGTTGACCAATCAGATTTTATCATTTCATGAATATAACTGATGGAATCTAGTCACTATTTTTGTTGTTTCAGGTACTTATATAGTGCTGTCAATGTACGCAGCGCTTTACATATATATTGTACATTCACATCAGTCCCTGACCTCAGGGAGCTTACAATCTAAGGCCCCTTTCACACGTGCAGATCCCGGGAGGGTCCGTATACAGCCACCCGCTTGCTCAGCGGGGATCGCTCCGTTGATCCCCATTGAGCTGCCGGAGAGTTTTTCTTATTTCAGACAGAAGATACACCAACGTCTTATGGTTTAATTAGTAAGGTTGTAGACCAGGGGTCTCCAAACTTTCTAAACAAAGGGCCAATTTACTGTCCTTCAGACTTTAGGGCGGCTGGATTGTGGTCATCAGGAGTACAAAATGTCCCTCATCAGCTGGAGTAAACAATGGGAGGAATTTTGCCCTATCGTGTCTTTAGGTGGAATTGTGCCCCGTTGTTGGTGTCTTGGGTAGGAATTGTGCCTCATCATTGGGCCTCAATGTTGGTGTCATTTTATGGATCTGTACTCCATCGTTGATGTCATTTGTAAGAATTGTGCCCCATTGTTTGTGTCCATGGGAGGCATTGTGCCCCATTGTTGATATCATTGGGAGGAACTGTGCCCAATCATTGGTGTCATTGGGAGGAAGTGTTCCCCATCTTTGGTGTCAATGGTAGGAATTGTGCCCCTCTGTTGGTGTCATTGGGAGGAATTGTTCCCCTTAATTGGTGTCAATGAATGAAGTAGTACCCCGAGGGCCAGATAAAAGCAAGGGCTGCAGTTTAGAGACCACTGCTGTAGAGGATGGTCATAGTATATTCTGATAAGTGACTCTTATCTGTGTTACAGACCCGCTTTCCTGCCGGACCCCAGCGATGGAAGCCTGTACATTCTGGGGGGAAGAAACAAGGAGGGACTCATGGTGAGTGCATACAGCTAATAAACCTTTGCTGGCCATAGATGGGGGCAGATCATTCCCTCAATATGACAAGGAGAAATGTGATTATTTCAATCACATTGGAACACACTGCTGTACTTGTATGACTTATCTGACACATTGGTACAGTTTTTGCACAATTTGTTGTGAAGCATAAGGATCCTTACAGGCCACAGTAAGTTATAACGTTATAAGCAATAGTTTTCTCTACCAAGGTATACCCATAAACAGCCTAATTGGTGTCAGATCAGGGGTGGGGTGGGGCAGTTCTGGGCCATACTCCTTAAAGCTTGCCACAGTTATTTGTTTAGTGAGTGGCCCTGGCCCTGTTGGCCCCCTTGCTACTGACATTCTTTGTTTGTTTAATAATTGTTGGAGCCGAGTAAAAAAAATTGTTGGCGGAACAGCAACTGCTTCCAATCAGATGAAGCTGCTGTTTGGGTATTCTGAGAGCCATCAGAGTACAATAGCCCAGCGGGGGGTTTTGTCCATCCATAAAATATAGTGTGGATGGAGGGGAGCAATCTGTTGTATTGCCAGCTTAAGGCTTTGTAAGGATATGAGCAGAGACAGCATCTTTGAAGAAGACCTGAAATAACAAAATAAGCTAGCTAGCTGCTTCAAAGGAGTTTCACCAAAGTTTTTTTATTCTAGCTCCTGTCCCCATGTCCATCTGCCTAGGTAAGCCTGTTCCTGAGATATTTTGGCTGGAAGCGCACGCCCCACCTTCCCTCCTTGCTTTCTGATTATGCATTAACCAAGGAGGCGAATATTAAAATTGGTGTTGATGGACAACAGCACTTGCCTAAAGACCTATCACAGTGCGGGAATTTCCGCCCCATTGCACTTTTAAATGTGGACCTGAAACTTTTTGCTAAGATCCTCTCAAACAGATTAGTGCCGCACATCCCTAGTTTAATACACCTTGATCAAGTGGGGTTTGTCCCCATGCGGGAGGCACGGGATAATACGACCCGAGTTCTTAATCTGATTCATGCTGCCCGTGGAGGGGGGAGGTCCTTCCTCCTTCTCTCCACGGATGCAGAAAAGGCATTTGACAGGGTGGCCTGGCCTTTTTTACAGGCCACCCTGGCACATGTGGGCCTAGGCCCCAACATGCGGAGTTGGATCTCGGCGTTGTATTCTAAGCCTACGGCAGCGGTGCGGGTGAATGACTGGTGCTCTGACTACTTTGCGATCTCTAACGGGACACGGCAGGGGTGCCCCCTGTCCCCTTTAATTTTTATCCTGACACTGGAACCTTTTATGTGTCATGTGCGCAAAGACCTGAACATAACGGGCCTCCAGAAGTCTTCAGCTCACCACAAGCTTGCGGCCTATGCGGACGATCTCATTTTTTTGGTCTCCAATCCCGTCGCCTCCCTCCCAAATATTCTAGAGGCGCTGCGAGTATATGGGACACTCTCCAACTATAAGGTCAATTGCGCCAAGTCCGCGGTTTTGAATGTCTCTGTCTCGGCTTTCGCATTCCGTTGGGCAACCGACTCCATTAGATACCTGGGTGTTAATCTCACCGCGGACGTGGCGCAGTTGTATCTACACAATTATGTCCCTCTGTTGCGGAAACTAAAATCGGATCTAGAGGGGTGGCACTCCCTGTCATTGACCTGGTTCGGGCGCTGCAACGCCTTTAAGATGACAGCACTGCCGAGAATTCTCTATGTCTACCAAGCCTTACCGATCTACGTCCCCCCAAAATTTTTACTACAATTGAAGTCCCTCCTTAGGAAATTCATATGGGCACGGAGACCACCTAGGACGAAGCTTCAGACCCTTACCAAACCCAAGGACCGGGGTGGTGTGGGCCTACCCGATATGCGTAGGTACTATAGGGCGACCCTACTGACCAGAGTCGTGGACTGGCATTGTAATGCATCGCACAAACAGTGGGTGGGGATGGAAATTGAGGACGCATCTCTCCCCTTGTTGACATCCCCATGGCTCCTGACGTCCTTACCGAAAGACATGCAGGATCACCCGCTTATTGGGGCAACATTGTCCTTGACAAGGAGACTATTCCGCACCACCGATCTCTCACCTCTTCCCTCCCCCATGACCCCGATCATCGGGAATCCGGAATTTCCCCCAGGGTTTACCAACGCCAGACTTCGTCGGCTGGTGGGTATTGGCAAGCACAGATTGGGGGAGGTATGGCCTTCGGGGACATTTCCAAGTTTACAGGCGGTGGGGGGGTTGGCGGAACCGCCACTTGATGTTTTCAGTGCTTACCAGCATCGTCATTTCCTGGTGGCGGTTCGGCAAGCCTCCTACACGCCGAGGGCCCTGACCCCATTTGAGACCATTTGCCATAAAACTGAACCTGTGCGCCACACTCTCTCTCTCCTGTATGATCTCTTGTCATCAATGGACATTGGGCCCCCCCCCCCCCAGCATTCGAGTGTTGGCGTTGCCAGTCCACGACGGGATCCATGATCCACATCTTCTGGACGTGTCCTATGCTGGACGCGTTCTGGAGGGATGTGGTGGAGACAATTAGGCAGCTTACCTCGGTGGATCTTCGGGGTAACCCTGCCGCATGCCTTCTTCATTTGACAGACCGGCCCGTCCGGAAGTATAAACGGACTCTGACAATGCAACTACTGAACGCGGCGCGCGTATGTATACCGGCGATGTGGAGGCAACCCCAACCCCCTACGAAGACCTTATGGTATTCTAAAGTTAATTATGTTCTCCGGATGGAGGAACTGACCGCCACCCTTTACAATACTGAGGAAAAGTTCTGTGAGAAGTGGAGACCCTGGAGGTACTTCACTGGCACTCAGACATACCTGCGCGAGGTTGCAACTGCGATTGACCTGGCACCCGCCTGATGCATATGTTGGCGTGTTAATCTGGGAAGCTGGAAGCGGGCCCTTGGCCATCTTCCATGGATGGAACTGGAGTCCCCCTGTGTGGTCCCTTCTGATGCCTACACCTACCTCTCTCCCCCTTTTTTTTTTTTTTCTCTTCTCCTCTCTCTCTTTCCCTTTCCTCCTCTGCTACTCTGTATCTATCTCTTCTTTCTTGGCCCGCCGGGCCACGGCCATGTGGGCCCGCGGTGCTGGTACGGACCTGCATGGACCGACTAGCTATGGAACAGCCGATCTATAATGTTACTCTCTGGGGGGGGCGTCACTAGGATGCTGGAGACCCCCTGGTAGCTAGCTCTTTTGCCACAGATAGCACGGTACGTCCATGCAGATCAGCATATGTGTACATTGTATAGGCGACTAAACATTTTCCACATACGATTTCATATCTTTTACTGCTTGTACGTTGAACTGAAGTGTATGACAGAGCCATATTGTTGTGTTTTTCGGACTGTATTGTTTACTCTGTACAACTTTTTCTAAAACTCAAACGAATTTAAAAAAAAAACAGCACTTGCCTCAGACTCCAGGCCCTTCCCAAGGCAAGCGCTGTCAGTCTATGCAGGTTGAAAGGGGGCATGTATGCCATAAGAACTTATTTTTCTGATGAATTTAAGGCGATGTGTCATGTGCATTACATATGGTTACAGAACAGTTATGGCAAGGCTCAATGCACTTAAATTGGTCGCTTTTGGTAGCGGTACTGCCTTCTAAATGCAACCTGTGGTATAAATTGCAGTGACAGTGTGTACTAGCCTGGCCACTGGCCATGTTAACTAGCAGTTCAGCTCTGCTTGATCTCCCCACACGTTCACCATCAGAACAAGGCTCCAATACTGTGGGTATACCTTTGGAAATGGTCTGATGTCTGCTAATGATGGTCAACACACAAGCAATAGGCATGCCCCACAGAAGCATTCGCTACACAGGGGTAGTGGCAACTGAGTATTGCCACCACTGCACCATTGTCACACCCACAAATTGGGCTCTGATAAGGGAAGCAACCTGGGACCTAGATGATAGTAACTGCAGAAAGGATTTTCTGTGTAATCTAGTAGAGGATTACTGGAGAGGCAAAGAAAAAAAGATAATAGATGAATGTACTGAGATGTATTTGGCTCATTGACCATTATGGGTGTCTTTTTTTTTTTTTCTTGACCAGTACTGAGTAATCTCATTCTCTAAAGCAGGGGTCTCAAACTGGCGGCCCTCCAACTGTTGTGAAAACTACAAGTCCCATGAAGCATTGCAAGGCTGACAGTTACAAGCATGACTCCCACAGGCAGAAGCATGATGGGACTTGTAGTTTTGCAACAGCTGGAGGACCGCCAGTTTGAGACCCCCTGCTCTAAAGCAACAGTGTTGCAGAAATAAAAAATTTATTTAAAAAATGTAATTAAAAATTCCTGCTAAAAAAATAAATAAAACTCTTACATATGTTTCAGGAAAGGGCACAGTATTGAAGGCCAGTGGGTAGAATGACAGCAGGTATCCGATTCAGTCAGGTGAAGATTCTGCCTGTGGTTTTGTTCAACAGAAGCTAATTTTGCAAGGATTTTTTTTTTTTATTCCAAGACAGGGTTGCTTTAATTGATTTGAAAAGTTATTGCAGGTTGTAGTTCGTTTCATTAACATAACATAGCTTTACCTGATCCTTCTTCCTTGTTTTGTAGAAATTACCCTTCACCATCCAGGAATTGGTCCAGTCCTCTCCCTGCCGTAGCTCTGATGGGATCCTATATACAGGTAATACAGAGGATAATGCAGCTACCATGGTTTATAAACATTTTAAAGCAACTCTAGCACTTATTAAAATTTATCTTTTTAAAGTGGTTGCAAAGGCTTTAGATTGTTACCCTAAAGCATTCCCTGGATTAAGCTAAATAATTGCCTGAACGCGATCTCAATCCAGCGATGTGCCCAAAAGCAGCGAAGCTGCTCTCTCTCTCCTGCCTCGTAGGACTCAATGAGAGCAGCAGGAGCCATTGGCTGTCAAGCCAATCCAGTGACAAGGAATCAGGGGCAGGGTCAAGCCCACGCATGTGCCACCATAGGAAGCGGCTTACTATGGTGGCTTATAGAGAAGGGTAGAAGGCAAAAGCATCAGCGGGGGAGCCCAAAAGAGGAGGATCTCTTTGCAAAATCATTGCACTGTAATGTCATAACATATACCTCAAAATATCATATTTTGTTATTTTTGTTTTAGTCTGGTAAAATCTAAATCAGCGATACCAAAGGACCACTTTCCCCTCCCATCAGAATTAGGTGACCAATTTATATGACCTATTGAAAAGCTGGGCTGCGACAAACAAAAGTCTCAAGCTGACTCAGACTGAAGCCACAAAAAATTTTAATTCAAGGAAGGCTTAAATAAATAAACCTATTGTATCAGAGAGTGAACAGATATCCTAAAGTCAACCTCAATATGGACTCAGATGTCAATGAGACAATGACTAAGATACGAAGTGGAGGTCTACCCCAACAGGGCAAATAAGACACCTCTATTAGAAAAGTAAACAATGGGATTGTGTCCTGAATGTTCAAAGTTAATTTGAGATGCTATAAGGAAACATTGAAAATTGTGTATATTTTTACATCATGAATATACGTATATTAGAAGTAGGGATATGATATTCTACTATAGTACAAATTAAAAATTGTGTGTAAGTCACCATCACAAGTATAAAGACAAGCCGTGACCTCATATATACAGAAATCTACATGTTACATGTGTGGTCTCAAGACAATTAGGTTGAAATAGGAAATATGTCATTGTCATGTCGTCACTGTTCATATAAACCTCCATTTTTGTGTGATTCTAATTAATCACATCTATGAATCAAGGATTGTATTATACACCGATTACTAAGAATCCCTGAAAAATATAGACATATATTCACATCCCCAAAATATAGAAAACACTCAGTAAATAAAAAAAAATATATCCCTTCTTTTAACAAAGTAAGTTGAATACACATTTGTTATCATCAGACACCCCCCAGTGGCTGAAGATAATATTACAGTTGGTACCTGGCCGATCATAAAAATTTCCCCAACCAATGGAGAGTAAGCCGAACCTTCTGGGCTAAGCTCATGATAAATTTTATAGGTGTATTGTCCCAAAATGGTATAAAGGTTGGGAAAGCCCTAAAGACAGGAGCACAGACCCCATACCAGACACACCCCCGACATTAAGAAGTCTGCTGATATTTGACCATTCTCCATCTTGTTGGGCTTTATGACTGAAACCATTCGATGTGCATAGATTTTGGCGGACATCTTCCCTTTTAAGCTGATTGGTAAGATCCAGACCACACAAATGCTATTTTTATTTCCGCTCTTGAAATTATAGGAACCATATTTTAGAGGTTATGTATTGATGTTTATTGACTGTCGGGGGGGTGTATTATTATAACCGGGTTTTAGGGAATTCTATCAAATGTTTAAATCAATTTAGATTTCTGTGTCCCCAGGGAAAGTTTTATTGCTCCATGTAATTGGTGTAAATCTGTTGGTTTAATAATTAATTCAAATTGGCAATATCGTTCTGCTGACTCGGGGAGATATACTTTGAATTTCTTCCGGCCGGAGAAGTTTGGAGGGTTACTCCCCTGAGCGACAAGGGATATTGCGTTCTTGAATATAAAGGGTAAATTACCACATATTATTTTCCCACAGACCATCTTGACCCCATGAGTGATTATTTTAGTTTTCCTGGGTAAAAGCAAATAAAATTTTGAAGATGTTTTGATAATGTATGTATGAAATCTCAATCACCAGAAAATTTTGTTCTGTATCAAATTGTATGAATATACTCGCTAATTAATAAAGTCAAACTTACTTTACTTATTAATTTTGTTGGGAGATATTGTATACTTTGGTAGGAAAACCCCATAAATTAACTAACTCAGGAAAGGATTGTGTTATGCACTGACAGTTAGAGAAAAATTTATAAAATTACCGTAAGGTTGGAGGCACTGAAAATAAACGCTGAGATCTTCATTAAGATCCCATACCACAATCACAACAGTAAGTTTACCATGTTTGTTATCTGCAGTGGGTATAGAAAAGAATCCCCCCTCCCCCCGCCTTTTAAAATAATTAAAATGTTATAATAATTTTGTTGCGTTGCAGCCTGAAATGAAGACGGACACAGTTTGTTTTATCCAGCTGTATTTGCTAGTGCAACTTAAGACATCCAAGTGAAAGATAGAACACCAACATGTCAGAAAGAATAAAACACATCAAAAACAGAATTACTGAGTTGGAAAAAGGATCACCCCCTTGTGTCAGTATTTTGTTGAACCACCCTTTACTTTAACCTGCCTGGCGGTATTCCCGAGTCTGGCTCGGGGTGGAATTTCAGTACCATAAGCGGTAACCCCGAGCCAGACTCTGGATCGCATTGCAGGATACAGGGAGACTTACTTACTTTGTCCCCTGGATCCTGCGATGTCCTCCACGCTGTGTGTCCTTCGCTCGATTCACACAGTGCCCAAGTGCCACTGAGCTCCGTTCCCTGCGACGTTAAGATGCACAGGAGCGGAGACCGGCACCAAATTCAAAAAAGTAAAAACACAAAACACATACAGTATACTGTAATCTGTAAGATTACATTACTGTATAAAAAAAAAATACACATCCCCTTTGTCCCTACTGGTCTGTCCAGTGCCCTGCATGCACTTTTATATTATAAATACTCTTTTTTCTGCCTGGAATTTGGAGATTGTCCATAGCAACCAAAAAGTGTCCCTTTATGTCAAAAGGGATTTTAGACCAGCTATAAAACAGCGATAATAAATTAGAATCACTTGCAGAATTGAGCGATAGCGATTTGTGGGGAGATCCGTCATCAAACACTAAATCTAATGACAGCGACAATTCTGCAAATGAGCAAATTTCTGTGTTTTTGGATTTGATTACATTATTGAATCATTTTTATTAGTATTTGTTATAATTATTTATATTTATTTATTATATTATAAACTTTATCATACCCGGGATGTCTACTAGACTGGTTTGAACAGATTTAAGAGAGATATTCCTAAGAATTACAGGCCTACAATATAAAACGCCAAATTTCCATGCAAAATAATTGTACCGCTTTCAGCACCTAAAATCAGAAATAATCATACCGCCAGGGAGGTTAATTACAGCCTTTACTGCACATCTAGATTTTGCAATATTTGCCCACTCTTCTTTGCAGAACTGCTCAAGTCCAGTTAAATTTGATGGTGATCACTTGTGGACTGCAGTCTTCAAGTCTTGTCACAGATTTTCAATGTTGTTTAAGTCTGGGCTCTCACTAGGCCATGCAAGGACATTCACCTTTTTTCCATCAACCATTGTGTGGTAATTTCTGCTGTATGCTTTGGGTCATTGTCATGTTGGTAAACTTTCTTCCTGTTGACAACTTTATGGCAAAGGGCAGCAGATTTTCCTCAAGAATTTGATGGTATTTTGCCCCATCCATTCTTCCTTCTGTCCTGACAAGTGCTCCAGTCCATGCTTTACTGTTGGAATGGTGTTATATGGATGGTAAGATGTATTGGATTTCTGCCAGACAAATCTCTTGATGTTGAGGCCAACTAATTAAATTTAGTCTCATCTGACCACCTTAAATGCACCTTGAAGACTCTGAGGCCACATGGAAAAAGGTGTTATGGTTCAACAAAATACTGACATTTCACTTGGATGTTATAAGTTGCATGGCTGGATAAAAGTGATTTATTTATCTTTATCTTTTCTATACACACTGTGTGTGTATATGTGTGTGTGTGTGTTTGTGTATATGTATATATGTGTATGTGTGTGTGTATATGTATGTATGTATGTGTGTGTATATATATATATATATATATATATATATATATATATTATAAAATGTACCATATTTATAACACGCACTTTTTTTCCCCTTAAAATCAGGGGAAAATCGTGGGTGCTTGTTATACACCGACCCCCCCCACCAATTGTCAGCTTTTCTGCTTTTTCTGCCATTCTCATTGGTTTTTGCCTATTTTCGGCCGTTCTCGGCGGCTTTTGGAAAGCCAAAAGCCGCTGAGAGCTACCAAGCACCGCCGAGATACACAGGACATCTGCTCTGTATCTCAGCGGAGCCATTTTTAAACGGAAAGCCTGCAAAAGAAACTGACAAGGCTGCAAATGACTGACAAGGCTGCAATGCAAGGCTGCAAATGACACTGACAATGCGGCATTGATGGGCATTTAAATGTACGTTTTTTTTTTTCCTCTTAAGCCCCGGACCAATTTGCAGCCAAAGGACCAAGCCCCTTTTTACGATTCAGCACTGCGTCGCTCTAACTGACAATTGCGCGGTCCTGCGACGTGGCTCCCCAACAAAATTGGCGTCCTTTTTTTCCCACAAATAGAGCTTTCTTTTGGTGGTATTTGATCACCTCTGCGGTTTTCAGTTTTGTGCGCTATAAACAAAAATAAAGCGACAATTTTTTAAAAAAATGCAATATTTTATACTTTTTGCTATAATATCCCCAAAAAATATATAAAAAACATTTTTTTTCCTTAGTTTAGGCCGATACGTATTCTTCTACATATTTTTGGTTAAAAAAAATCGCAATTAGCGATTGGTTTGCGCGAAAAGTTATAGCGTTTACAAAATAGGGGTTAGTTTTATAGCATTTTTATTAATATATATTTTTTTTTTACTAGTAATGGTGGCAATCAGCGATTTTTATTGTGACTGCGACACTATGGCGGACACATCGGACATTTTTGACACATTTTTGGGACCATTGTCGTTTATACAGCAATCAGTGCTATTTAAATGCACTGATACCTGTGTAAATGACACTGGCAGTGAAGGAGTTAAGCACTAGGGGGCAGTGTAGGTGTTGTGTTATGACGTTATGTGTTTTTTTTTAATTGTAGGGGGGTAGGGGGGTGTGGCCTGGCATGTGACGTCACTGATCATCTTTCCCTGTAAAAGAGAAGAGGCGATCAGTGACAGGCTCAGTAGGAAGCACGGGGAGAGGTTTGTTTACACAGACCTCTCCTCGTTCTTCAGCTCTGTGACCCGATCAGCGACGATCGGGTCTGCTTGTGCCGCGGCCATGGTCACGGTGCTCAGGACCGGGTCGGGAGCGCGCCGCGGGCGGCGCACTCCCGACCCACGGCTGGGCACTTAAAAAGCAACGTAAGGTACGTGCTTGTGCCCAGCCGTGCCATTCTGCCAACGTATATGTGCAGGAGGCGGTCCTTAATGCCGACGGACTTTCGCCGGAGTTCCGACAGACTTTCCGAATGAACGGACTTGGCCACACACAATCACACCAAAGTCCGAAGGATTCGAACGTGATGATGTACGACTGGACTGGAATAAGGAAGTTCATAGCCAGTAGCCAATAGCTGCCCTAGCGTCGCTTTTTGTCCGTCAGACTAGCATACACACGAACGGATTTCTCGGTAGGAACTGGGTCTGGCGGAGTTCCGGTGGAAAAACTTAAAACATGTTCTATTTCTAAAGTCCGCCGTATTTTTGGCAAGCAAAGGTCCGATGGAGCCCACACACGATCTAATTGCCCGATGGACTCGTTCCGTCGGACCTTTGCTGTCAAAATGTCCGGTCGTGTGTACGTGGCGTAAGTGGTTAAACTTTCCTCCTAAAAGTTTTTTTCTTTAAAATTCCCTCCTAAATTTGGGGTGCGTGTAATACGCTGGTGCGTTTTATACGCCGATAAATGCAATATGTATTTGTGTATGTATGTATGTGTGTATATATATATATATATATATATATATATATATATATATATATATATATATATATATATATATATATATATATATATATATATATATATATATATATATATATATATTAAAGGAACCTTTAAAATCACTTTAAGGCCGCGTACACACGGGCAGACTATCCGTCCAACTAAGTCCGTCAGACAATCCGACAGACAGTCCGTCCTACTTTCGAATGAACGGACTTGACCACACACGATGAACAGACAGTCCGCCGAAAGCTTGCGCGATGACGTGTACAGCACGTACGACGGGACTAGAAATACGACGTCCAATACACTGCAATGCAACCTTTCGCCGTGTGAATCCTTTCTGAGCATGCGCCATACTTAGTCCGTCGAACTAGCCTACTCACGACTGTCCGCTGAAACCAAGTTTGGACGGACAATATTACGGAAATTCCGAAAGACTTAGTCCGCCAGACTGTCCGCCGAAAAAGTCCGCTGAAGCCCACACACGAGCGGATTGTCCGTCAGACAGTCCGCCCGTGTGTACGCGGCCTCAGAATGACAAAACTTCAAGGAAGAAATACTTACCTCTTCTGCTGCCCACACTGCTGAACTCTGCTCCACTGTTGAACCAACCTTCAACCTTCGAACTTCGATCTCCTGGGTCCCCCACAGCACTTACTGTTTTTTTCCTGCTGAACTCAGATCACTATTGCGTCCTGTAATGAGTGAAGGTCAAACAGCTGGAATACATATAAATGTGTTTTTTTTTTTTAAATGTTACATTCAAAAGGATTTGTGAAAATCTGTTTGGCCAGTCTTGTGATTTACACCCCATTGCTATGCCGTGGCACACACATTTCCTATTTCAGCTTTGTAGATTTCTACATTACCACCTGCTAATTGGGTAATAGCCAGGCATCATGCATTGAGCAGGTGAATTAGTGAAGCTAAAACAAAAGGTAGTGGTAAGACCTTCCTGACTGTGAAATGTGTAAATCATAAGAATGACCGCGCAGAGTTAAAAATCATTAAAACTGTAAACATTTTTCTTTTATTTTTCATTTTCATTTTTTTCATTTTTGATTTTGTTTAACTGTTTCCACTTTAAGCAGCAGTGTCTAATACATATTCTTAGACCCGAGCTGTTGCTCATTTATTCTTCTGTGTTGATTCATTAAATAGCTCTGTAATTAGAGATATCTTGGGAACTGAATTGCATGAACGCCGGCTGTTAATTCAGAGGCGGATTAGCAGCTGACTTTCGGGGAACTCTTTCTCAGTTTATTCATTTGTTAAGAGAAGACAGATGAATAAATAGCCCGTAGCTTATTTGTATATAAATATACGTCAGACACTATAGTTTCATTATTACCACTTAGAGTTTGTACAAAGATGGTTTATATAACGCTGCTTCACTACAAGGATTTATTCTGCTGTTTACAATTAGTACGAAAAAGCAGCTTCTCTGGAATTGCTGCTAACTTATTTCCAAATTTCAATGTAAGTCTCAGTTTACATATATGTGAATTGGATGCGTTTTTAATCACATCTCATTCACATAACATGTGAATTGGACTGGCTTTTAATAGGGGTCGGTTCACACATGTGCAGGGCGGTTGCTGTGCAGCTTTTTAAAAAGGGTCCTGTGCATTTTTTTGGGAAAAAATTTGCACCTGAATCGCACCAGAAACGCACTGGACTGCTGCAATTTTAGCGCATATATGTGAGCCCAGCCCGTGAATTCCATTTTATTCTATTTTTCATCAGTCCTTTATTTCCAGGAAAGTGACTGTGCCTAGGCTGAGCGTTGCAGTCAGGGAGAATATGATCCATATCCTGCAGACAGGAAGAAGCATTTCCTTAGCCTTCTCTCTCCGGGTGATCACTCGCTCTGACTGTGCCCTGTAACTTTGTAGAAAGATGGAGGCAGCAGTAAGATACTGATCTGTGTGAGGCAACATTTAGCATTACACCCAAGAATGGGCATCAGGGGTTACATGATTGTGTCATCTTTGCTGATGTTGTGGTCCCAGGATCAGTTGCTGACCCTGATTAATGCTTAAACAAAGATGGTGCCAGCCTTCTAAAAAGAAAAGCAGATGATAGCATCCCTGGCGTGGCAGCTGGTGGGTCCGTTGGTCTTGCCCTTGCTTCTCCCTCCCCCGGCCACTTGTCTCCTCCCTCCTCCTCCTCCTCCTCCTCCTCCCCCTTGGTCAAAAACATTGCTTCTCTTTTCGGCCAATTGGAAAATGGGTCTCATGACCCACTTCCTGATTGGCTGGGAGGAGAATCAGTGTGTGAATAGTGAATATTCATTCGCTATTATCACACAACTGGGTGGGCTCGGAGCGCAGTGTTCTGTGCCCTGAGCCCACCCTTTTTTGAAGCCTATGAGAGCCTCTGGCTCTAATCAGGTTGGAATCCATGGTCCGACGCCCTGTATTAGATCAGGGGGCCGGATGCATGGTTGGGGGGCGGCACCCGTGCGCTCCTAATGTACGGGCCGCCACTGGTTACACTTGGATTTTAGGTAGCATGCATGTGATTCACAGAAAAGATATGACACTAGGTCCCCTTTTTAATTATATTATTGTTTGGGAAATGCAACAGATATGCAAATGGGAAAACACTGATACAAGGAAGTATGGGAATTGACAAGAGTACAGCTATTCACGTGAATGGCAGGCTGTATGCAGCACCTGCAGCTCCCTAGGTGTGGGAAAACACCGGGAGATTTACGCTAGGCATTAAAAATGCCTATAATAGTATATGTGAATGGACCCCTAGGGCGTTATGCACAAAGGAAGAAAAACCTCCACTTTTAAAGCTCATTCAGATATGCGGCAGGCCTTGCCACCCCTCTGAAAAGCATTCTGCAGTGGATCGCTTTTCAGAGGTGTCTGTCAGTCGGTGACTAGGCCATATGTCGTATCCTCATTGCATGATTTAACTTTGTAATTGCCTCACCACCGAGCTGCAATCACGTACATTGCATGCGATTGTGGCGCAATCCCCTAGATTTGCTTGGGTCACATTTGGCGGCAGTAATGTCCACTAAATGTGACATGCTGAATCCTTTTTTACCACAGCTGCAGCATGTGTAAATCCCTGAGCAGCTGCATGTCTGTGTTTTTTAGATGGCTGGTCAGAGGGTGGTAAAATTGTGTCCCAACCACCTGGTTTTACCTCCCCTTGGCCACACATGTGACCAAGCACTTAGAGAAATTTTGATAGCCAACACGTCCACACAGCTTTATTTCAGCCAATGTGTCCATGCACAATGTGGCGTTTAGATTTGTTTAGAGCAACAGTCTCAAACTTGCGCCTATAGAAGAAACCTACTTAACATAATTTATGCACATAAACGCGTGCAAATGTGCAGGCATGAGCATGTGTGGTCTTGCTCTTCTGATTTTTTTCAGACTAATACTGTTGTGACAGACCTAGCCGGGACAGGGGCTTTTGAAGAGGACTGAATGCTAGCCTCTTGCTTTCCGATTATGGGCCATGGATTTTAAGGGAAAAATACTCTTTGCAAGCTGTATGGCTGGGGACCCTTGAGGTGGCGTTACTTTAGATTCAGGTCCATGTCCCTCAAGACACAGACTTTGGGGACCCTGGATATGCCATATTAGAAATAGTGACTGATTCATACTGTTGGGACACATAATGTGAGGAGATGCTGATGTTATCAACTCCAGCCACATGTCTGTTGTCTGCTATAATGTAAATTAGTCTAGTATGACTTGTCACAGCTTCTAAGAGTCTTTTACTCGTTGTGCTAATTAACCCTACAATTGTATGAAGGAGTTCTGTGTTGAGATGTATGATAAGGTGTATTATATAGTTGGTGAACTAGGAGACGTGAAGTCTGTCCTAAAGGTCATGTCTCTGAGTCACCTAGGCTGTCTAAAGGATTAGATAATTAGCTCATGTTAATTAGGTTTCTGGTTACAGGTTGTATTTTCATCCTGCTGTGTGTATATATATATATATATGTGTAAGCTCTCAAAATAAAGAGTGATTCCTGTTTGACCCTCCATACAGAGCCTTGTCTCATACTTGGGGGGAAGAATTATTCGTATGGGTTTCTTGTTCGGCTGATTGGAGTGTTTGGTAGCTGCCTTTGTGTTTGGAAATGGAATATCCTAAACGGCTTTAACCCCTTTCATACTCAGGGTGTTATTACAACTGTACTCATTAAACTAAAATAATTTACTCTGTTATCTTCAGAGAAAAAGTTTCATGCTTGTCCCTTCGGATATTGATGCATGAGCTGTTGTGATTGGCTCTCAAAAGCTGTGTGCTAACGATCAGATCATCATAGATCCCTTCTAAAGCGATTTTTGTCATCCTATTTTCGATCGTGTGTACTAGGCAATATTGTCAAACTTGTCTGAAAGCAAAGTGTCACCGAAACAGATTAGGGTTGATTTACTTAAACTGGAGATCTCAGAATCTGGTGCAGCTCTGCACGGTAGACAATCAGTTTCTACCTTCAGCTTCTTCAATTAACCTCTTCATGACCGCACTATACCCAAATGACGGTAAGGGCGTCATATGACCTCCTCCCGTGATTGTGCTTCTTGTCCTCTGTCCTTGAGACACAGACAATCACAGCAGCATAGCTTCCAACTGTGCCTAATTTCGAGGGACTGTCCCTGATTTGGGGCAGTGTCACGCTGTTCCTCATTCCTCCTCATTTGTCCCTCATTTTGGTTTGATCTATTTAGTTGTTTTTAAAATGCACTTTTTATCTAACAACAAGTGTTTTCCAGCGCTAAACCTTTCATCTTATTTCTAAATTGCTGCATTTGTAAATTCCAAAATCCAATATAAAAGGAATAGTAGTGGTAAAAAAGGGTTTAAATCTTCTTTTTTTTTTTTTTTTTTGTACAATTCTCCTTTTAAGGGACATGGCAGGGGGGGGGGTGTGTCCTATGCCTGCATGCTTTTGCTGATATGTGTCCCTCATTCCCATCTCAAAAAGTTGGGAGGTATGCAGCAGTTTTTTTACCACGTGACCAGCTGTGTCCAATCATAGCAGTTCTTTACTATGTGATCAGCTGTGTCCAATCACAGCAGTTCTTTACCACGCGATCAGCTGTGTCCAATCACAGCAGTTCTTTACCACGTGACCAGCTGTGTCCAATCACAGCTGTTTTTTACCACGTGACCAGCTGTGTCCTATCGCAGCAGCTCTTTTCTATGTGACCAGCTGTGTCCAATCACAGCAGCTCTTTACCACATGACCAGCTGTGTCCAATCACAGTGTAAACAGGATTCAGGATACTGGTTATCACCATTCCTCTCCTCACACTGACAGCGCATGAGGAGAGATGATAATCGGCAAATCCAAACAGGGGACAGCTACACTAATAATCAAAGCACTGATCATCAGTGCCCTATTTATCAGTGCAGCCCCAACAGTGCCCATCAGTCCTGCCTGTCAGTGCCTATCAGTGATGCCTATTATTGCCGCCCATCATTGCCACCTATCAGTGCAGCCTCATCAGCAAAGGAGAAAAAGTACTTATTTACAAAATTTTGTAACAGAAACTAAAGCCGCGTACACACGGGCGGACTGTATGGCCAACTTAGTCCGTCAGACAATCTGACGGACAGTCCGTCCTACTTTCGAATGAATGGACTTGACCACACACGGATGCACAAACAGTCCGTCGAAAGTTTGCGCGATGACGAGTACAGCACGTACGACGGGACTAGAAATAGGAAGTCCAATACACAGCAATGCAACCTTTCGCCGTGTAAATCCTTTCTGAGCATGCGCCATACTTAGTCCGTCGAACTAGCCTACTCACGAGCGGATTGTCCGCTGAAACCAAAGTATGACGGACAATATTACGGAAATTCCGAAAATACTTAGTCCGCCAGACTGCACGCTGAAAAAGTCCGCTGAAGCCCACACACGAGCGGACTGTCCGCTGAAATGTGTTTCGATGGACTAAGTTGGCCAGACAGTCCGCCCGTGTGTACGCGGCTTAAGAAAACCTTAAATTTTTTTTTTTTTTTTTTTTTTCGTTTGTTTAGCACAAAATAAAAAACTCAGTGGTGTTTAAAAACCACCAAAAGAAAGCTCTATCTGTCTCAAAAAAATGATAAAAATGTAGTTTGGTTACAGCATTGTATGACCGCGCAATTGTCATTCAAAGTGTGACAGCCCTGAAAGCTGAATATTGGCCTGGGCAGGAGGGGGGTGTAGAGTTGTACTCTCCTGTTTTAATAAAACATCCCCATGTGTCCCAATTCTGATTACTGTCTATAGGAACAAAGATGCTCCTTACTTTTGAGGCCCTATTGTTGTTCTTTGTCATTCTTGGTGCAGGTAAGAAGCAGGATTCCTGGTTTGTGGTAGATCCGAAATCTGGAGAGAAGCAGACCACTCTGTCCACAGAGTCATCAGACGGATTGTGTCCATCGTCCCCTCTGCTGTATATTGGACGCACACGTAAGTTTACCGTTTGCCTATAGCTGCCTATGGATCCACTTTATCGCAGCCAATTGTAGTGAAAGTCAAATCTTTTATAACTGTTATCAAATGCTCATAACTTGATGAGGACAATATGCTTGAGGAATGCATACACATCTCAGTGTATTCAGCAGTGGAATCATTGTACCTTGTGCCCTGGGCTGTTTTCAGTATATGCACCCCCTGCCAGTTTAATGATACCATGTTTCGTGGTCAGCTCACACAGCCATGTCATTGATTTCAGGTGGAGGGAGTGTGCATACATACACTATATTACCAAAAGCATTGGGACACCTGCATTTACATGAACTTTAATGGCATTCCAGTCTTAGTCTGTAGGGTTTAATATTGAGTTGGCCCACCCTTTGCAGCTATAACAGCTTCAACTCTTCTGGGAAGGCTGGCCATAAGGTATAGGAGTGTGTCTATGGGAACGTTTGACCATTCTTCCAGAAGAGAATTTGTGAGGTCAGGCACTGATGTGGATGAGAAGACCTGGCTCGCAGTCTCCACACTAATTCATCCTAAAGGTGTTCTATCAGGTTGAGGTCAGGACTCTGTGCAGGCCAGTCAATTTCCTCCACCCCAAACTCGCTCATCCATGTCTATTGACCTATAGGTAAGCCTAGATTAAGGCTTACCTGTAGGTCCAAGAAATATCTCCTAAACCTACACGGTTTAGGAGATATTTACTAAAAGACAGTCACAGCGGTGCGCAGGTGCACTATCGCCGTTAGCATTATGCCGCTGCTAACGGTGATATGCCGTTAGTGGCGGCTCCCGTGTGCATGCGCAGGAGTGACGTCATCGCTGCTCCGGCGCTGTGAGTGACCCGGAAGAAGATTGATGCTCCAGACTACAGGGGACAGCGGTGACATTGCTGGCTCCTGTGTTAGGTAAGTGACACATAATGGGCTACTCTGCGATGCATAGTAGTCCATTATGCTTTACTTTTGCAGGGAGACAAAGAGGAAGTAAACCCATCGGGGTTTTTTTCCTCTTTAATAAAGAATGGTGGAGTGCATATTATATGTGCTGGCTGTTTGTTACATTTATCAAGTACCAAAGTAGAGGTGTAGCCAAGCACCAGCACCGTCCAACATGCCCTGTCATTTGTTTCATATTACTGTACTGTGATTGTTTAATTGTCTGAAATCTTTATTAACCTCCCTAGCGGTAATCCCGAGTCTGGCTCGGGCTGGGATTTCAGCACCATAAGCGGTAACCCTGAGCCAGACTCTGGATCGCATCGCTGGATACAGGGAGGACACAGGGAGAAGTTACTTACTTTGTCCTCTGGATCCCGCGATGTCCTCCTCGCTGTGTGATCGAGCCGTCCTCCGCTCGATTCACACAGTGCCCAAATGCCGCCGAGCTCCGTTCCCTGCGACGTTGCGGCGCACGGGAGCGGAGATCGGCGCCAAATTCTAAAAAGTAAAAACACACACAGTACTGTAATCTTACAGATTACAGTACTGTATAAAAAAATTACACACCCCCTTTGTCCCTAGTGGTCTGTTCAGTGCCCTGCATGCACTTTTATATTATAAATACTGTTTTTTCTGCCTGGAATTTGGAGATTGTCCATAGAAACCAAAAAGTGTCCCTTTATGTCAAAAGTGATTTTAGACCAACTAGAAAACAGCGATAATAAATTATAATCACTTGCAGAATTGAGGGATAGCGATTTGTGGGGAAATTCGTCATCAAACACTAAAATGACAGCGACAATTCTGCAAATGAGCAAATTTCAGTGTTTTTGGATTTGATTACATTATTGAATAATTTTTATTATTATTTATTATATTATAAACTTTATCATACCCGGGATGTCTGCTAGACTCTGGTTTGAACAGATTTAAGAGAGTTATTCCTAAAGCCGCGTACACACGTAGCGGTATGTCCGACGTACTTAGTCTGGCGGACTTCCCGCCAGACTGTACGTCGGACTTTCCGAACGGGCTACTTGCCCACACACGGCACTTTTTCAGCGGACTAATACGGCGTACTAAGTCTGCCGTACTATCCGCCCTACTTTTGAAATGAACGGACTCGCCCACACACGCGGAGGAAAGTCCGCTCATTTCGAGCGCGTCTCCAGGTAGGCGGGGCCCGCGAAGGAGACGTCGCTGGCCCCGCCGCCTGGTATGGACTTAAAGGGGAACCCCAATGCCGAAAAAAATCGGCGTGGGGGTCCCCCCCCAAGTCCACAACAGACCCTTGTCCGAGCACGCTACCCGGCCGGCCAGGAAAGGGGGGGCGAGCGAGCGCCCCCCCTCCTGAGCCGTACCAGGCCGCGTGCCCTCAACATGGGGGGTGCCTTGGGGAAGGGGGGGCCGCGCGGCCCCCCCACCCCAAAGCACCTTGTCCCCATGTTGATGAGGACAAGGGCCTCTTCCCGACAACCCTGGCCGTTGGTTGTCGGGGTCTGCGGGCGGGGGGCTTATCGGAATCCGGGAGCCCCCTTTAATAAGGGGGCCCCCGGATACCGCCCCCCCCCCACCCTATGTGAATGAGTATGGGGTACAATGTACCCCTATCCATTCACCTGTAAAATAAAAGTACAAAAAAAACACAACACACGAGATAAAATACTTTATTGCACAGCTCCGGGGGTCTTCCGTCTTCGGGGCTCTTCTCGCCGGACTCCTCCGCTATCTTCTTGTAGCTCTTTTGCTAGCGGAGGAGTCCGGCTTTCTTCCTCGCCGCCGGCCTCTTCTTCTGACTTCGGGGGTCTTGTCCCCCTCTTCGGTTCTTCTGCCGGGCCACCGCGCCTTCTTATAGCTCTTTTACAGGTGGTGGCCCGGACTTCTGTCGCCGCCACCTTCTCTTCTTCTTCTTCTTCTTCTTCTTCTTCTTCTTCTTCTTCTTCTTCCTCTTCTTCCTCTTCTTCCTCTTCTTCCTCTTCTTCCTCTTCTTCCTCTTCTTCCTCTTCTTCCTCTTCTTCCTCTTCTTCTTCTTCTTCTTCCTCTCCGGCCGCAATGCCAGGGACGCGCTGCCACTTATATAGGGACAAGGGGCGGTGTCACATGGGTTGGTGTCACATGGTGACCCCGCCCCCTTACGATGTCACAGTCTCCATGTGACATCAACCCATGTGACATAAAGCCATGTGACACCGCCCCTTGTCACTATATAAGTGGCAGCGCAGCACGTTCCTGGCATTGCGGCCGGAGAGATAGTCGAGTCAACATCTCCTGGAGAAGGAGAAGAAGAAGAACGGAAGGCGGCGGCGACAGAAGACCGGGCCACCCCCTGTAAAAGAGCTATAAGAAGGTGCGGTGGCCCGGCAGAAGAACCGAAGAGGGGGACAAGACCCCCAAAGTCGTAAGAAGAGGCCGGCGGCGAGGAAGAAAGCCGGACTCCTCCGCTAGCAAAAGAGCTACAAGAAGATAGCGGAGGAGTCCGGCGAGAAGACCCCCGAAGACGGAAGACCCCCGGAGCTGTGCAATAAAGTATTTTATCTTGTGTGTTGTGTTTTTTTTGTACTTTTATTTTACAGGTGAATGGGTAGGGGTACATTGTACCCCATACTCATTCACATAGGGTGGGGGGCCGGTATCCGGGGGCCCCCTTATTAAAGGGGGCTCCCGGATTCCGATAAGCCCCCCGCCCGCAGACCCCGACAACCAACGGCCAGGGTTGTCGGGAAGAGGCCCTTGTCCTCATCAACATGGGGACAAGGCACCCCTCATGTTGAGGGCACGCGGCCTGGTACGGCTCAGGAGGGGGGGGGGGCGCTCGCTCGCCCCCCCTTTCCTGGCCGACCGGGTAGTGTGCTCGGACAAGGGTCTGTTGTGGACTTGGGGGGGACCCCCACGCCAATTTTTTTCGGCATTGGGGTTCCCCTTTAAGTCTATACCAGGCGGCGGGGCCAGCGACGTCTCCTTCGCGGGCCCCGCCTACCTGGAGACCCGCTCGAAATGAGCGGACTTTTCTCCGGGCGGGAAAAGTCCGCTCATTTCAAAAGTACGGCGGACTGGCATACACACGGCCGGATTGTCCGCCGAAATGCGAGTCCGGCAGGAAGATTGGTGTGCAACACGGCATTCTAAGTCCGCCGTACTTTCGGGTCAAAAAAGTATGCTGGAGGCTACACACGGGGGGATTGTTTGGCGGACTTGAGTTTGCCGGACTTTTCCACCGGATTGTTTGATCGTGTGTACGCGGCATTAGAATTACAGGACTACAATATAAAACGCCAAATTTCCATGCAAAATAATTGTACCGCTTTCAGCATCTAAAACCAGAACTAATCATACCGCCAGGGAGATTAAAGAACACAGGCTGCCACTGCAGATCACCTTCTCAAAAATGTGTGAGGTTTACAAAGCTGAAATTGACTTATTATAATAGTGAAGGTGTTCATTTATCCAGCTGGTCACATTCAACTGGACTTGTAATGTTCATAACTTCTCCAAAAGCCCTTTCTTCTGTTCTGATGAGTGTCAGGAGCTCACCCAGCACTTCTATCCATACAGGTAGAACAGACCCTTTAATCCAATCACCATGGAATGTATAGATCTTCCTGACACTCACTGGGAATGGCTTGGAGAAGCAATGAAATATCTTCAACATTATAGAACAAGCCCAGTTGAATGTGACTTAGGCCGGGCATACACGGTTCGAATCTCGGCCGGTTCAGCACTAACCGGTCCAAATTCGAACTGTGTATGGGCAGACTGAATATACACAGTTGATCGATCAATCAACTTGGGTACAACCAGCCTGACAGATTCTCTTGCGAGTATCGGTAGCTGCTGCTATAGCGGCTAGCGATAATCACTATCTTCTCCCAGTGGGGACGGCTTCTCCTGCTTGCCGGGAGCACACAATGGCCTGACAGGAGGGATTTCCCTGTCAACACTGTCTGTGTTGATGGGGCAATCAAGGTTGCAGGAAAGAAATTTACCCCGTGGTATGGCAGACCTTACAACTCCTAGCTATACCTGACCAGGATTCATCAATCTCATCTCCCATGAGCAATTCATACATAAGTTCTATATTCTTTTTTTGTGCCAGACCGTCAGTAAATATCTGTTTTCTTATACAGAATACATGATCACCATGTATGACACAAAGTCCCGGGAACTGCGCTGGAACGCCACCTTCCATGACTACTCCGCCCCTCTCTGTGATGAGAGCTATGAATACAGTAAGTCCCGGCCAAAAAGCTGGATGGAGTTCTTATATATTTATTTTTTTATATTATGGTGAAGTGTTGGGGGCATGTAATCAGACAGTTCTGTACATAGTCATTTTAGCTGAAGTTTATATATGGCGATTTTCAACTACACGGTTCCTACTACAGTGATGTCCAGCTTCCATAGGGATCGCACAGGTATAGCACATACATACTGTATTAACATTGTCCCAAGCCAGACCGATGTAACTATGTAAAAATTTCAATACAGTGAAACCTTGGTTTAAGAGTAACGCTTTTTAGGCTAAGAATATTCCCAACCTGTGTAAAAGCTGAACACCAGGCAAACCACTAAATACATAGGTTTACATGTCGAAGAATTCTGTAATACTGTTCAGCCAGTCTGGTAATTTGGGACCTCCTGGAGACTACACTGGCAATACAGTCAAGTTCTGGGCTAGGCTCACCTGTAATTGGACAACAAAGGAGCAGCAGTATAATATAAGCAGGTTCATTGGTCAGACTGACAGCACTGTGGATAGTTATAGACCAGTAATGCCTGCCTCTATGGGGTGATATTTGAAATATTCAGGTCGCTGCTAGTTCTATGATAAAAAAAAGTATTAATAATAATAATAATAATAATAATAATAATGTTTCACAGGTGGAAGGAAAGAAAATTGCTCAATTTCCCCCATCAACACAGTTAGTGTGGATGTAGGAATCCATCCCGCAATGCTATTGTGTTCTGCCAGTGGGGAGCATTCCCTGCCAGTAGAACACAGTGATCACTGTTGGTGGCTATAGCCACTGGCAGTAATTGCATGCAAAAAATTGGACAGCCTGGTTGTACTGAAGTTGATTGATGGATCAACTTTAATACAACTAGCCTGCTCATAGATGGATCGATACTCAGCTGGTCCCTGCTGAACAGGCTGAGATTTGATCCACCTATAGCTGGCTTTAGTTGGGTGTAGAAAAAAATCAGATTTTTCTTTGCTGAGCTACCAAATTCTCTTATATGTGACAACCTTCAGAGTGCAGCTGAGCTGTCACATACAGACATTGTAGCCATTTTTAATAATAAATATATGTTCCTGAGTGATATTGCTGCTTCCTCTGAAGCCTGTCTTCAAAGTGTACTGCATCTGCTGCCTTACCCTGGTGATACCCCCAGATCCTGATACTTGCACAGTCTTTGTACTTAGGCTGGCCATAGACTGTGCAAATTTCTTTCCTGCAACCTGTGGAATTCCCACGATTCCCCTTTCAACACAGACAGCGTTGACAGAGGAATCCCTCCTGCCAAGACATTGTCTTCTCTTCTACAGCAGCCACTAGCGATAATTGCAAGCAACATCTGGCAGGCTGCTTGTGCCCAAGTTGATCAATCAACTTGGTAAATTCAGCCTGCCCATACATGGTTCAAATCTCAGCCGGTTCCTGCTGAACCAGCCGAGATTTGAGCTATCTATGGTTGGCCTTAGTATATACAGTATGTTACCTTAAAGTGGATGTAAACCCTCACATATACCCAGTGAAGTGAACAGCTTCAGATGATACACAGAGATTAAACAAATCTCCCTACATAAGTTTTACATGTATATCTTCTGCCTTCAGCTTTCTCTATTCTTTAGAAAGTGTGCATTGTGTTAAAAATGTTCTCTTCCTGTTCAGCACTGGGAGTGTAGTTTGGGATACACTGTGTGACAGCTGATAGGAGGAAAGGCACACCCTCCTCCACATAGGCAGAGGAAGGAAGGAAGGAATGTGCTGTGAATAGACCAGCTCTCTGCTAATCTATTTATAGCACCCACCCCAACACAAATTTCCAGCTGCTTTTATCTCCTGTGTTGGAGAACTTGTCAGATGTTATCACGCTGATAACAGAACGGAGCAGCAGAGAGACAAGGGACTGCAGCTTGGTTCACATAGGTTCGATGGAAACCCACTGCTGGTTCCCGCATCGCACCTGACTCACAAGGCAGTTCACACTGCCATATGCAAACCGCTGGGAGTGTCAATAGAAAGTTAATGACACCCCCAAATCGGTTTGCATATCGCAGTGCGAACTGTCAATTCGGACATGAATCAGATCGCATGGGTGTGAACACCCATGCGATCCGATTCTGATGCGGACCAAAAAAGGGTCCTGCACGACTTTGGTCCGAATGCGACGCAAATTCAGCCATACAATCTGTATGGCTGAAATCGCACAGACGTCACATGTGATTTGCACTACAGTGCGTATCGAATCACATGCAAGGTCGCACAGTAGTGTGAACCGAGCATTAGGGCTTTGGAGAGAAAGAAGAAAACACTGCAGATATTTGTGCCCAGGTCAGATTTCATGAATCCGGTTTACATCCACTTTCACTGATCTTGATATTTGTCTGTTTCCAATACAGAGATGGCTCACTTCGCCTCCACCGGTGATGGGTTATTGGTCACAGCCGACCGGAGTAGCGGGCAGGTGTTGTGGATGCATAATTATGGCTCGCCTGTGGTTGGGCTCTTTATGTGGCATCAGGACAGTCTGAGACGGATCCCTCATCTCAACGTGGCCACAGAGACCTTACGCTACTTAACGTTCAACTCTCAGGACATCCGACTGATCAAATGGATATACCAGGCTGTGCAGGAGCTGGGCAGCACCAAGACACATCTACTGTGAGTAGACACGTCACCCTGGGGCACAGCTGTTAGTTCAGCAGAGTGACTTTGTGATCATACTCGCTGGCTTTTATCACAATGCTGTTGTAAGAGAGTCTCTTCCGTAGAGTAGCAATGATACTAAATGTTTTTTCTTCTATGGATTGAGGGAAGCCCAAGATTTTTTTAGGTAAAGTTTGTTAACCCCTTCCACACACCTAAATTAGAATTGAAAATTAAAGTGAACCAGTGCATAGCCTTTGTAGGAAAAAGCATAAGGTTCACTTAACTGCCAGCACCCCAACTGTAAATACTAACCTTCCTTTCATTCCCCCGATGCTCCATTCAGAAACAGAGAAAAAAAATAAACCCTGTGTGAGCTCAAAGATTTTACTTGCTACACAGATCTAAGGACTTTTCCTGCACCTATGTTACAGCATTTGGTGCCTGAGTGACTCCTAAACAACACCGCTTCGGCCTCTTTTTTCCTATCTGAATGCCACGGTGCAGGGGAATACGGGCCTGTAAAAAAGAGATTAAAGTAGTATTTGAAATATAAATTTAAAGTGGTGTAAAACCCTTACAAACCACTTTGACCTACAGGTAAGCCTAGATTAAGGCTTACCTGTAGGTCCAAGAAAAATCTCCTAAACCTATACGGTTTAGGAGATATTTACCTGAAGACAACTACCGCTGTCTACGGCGCAGCGCCGTAGACAGCGGGGCGCAGGCGCACCGGGTAAGCCGCAGATCGCGGCGATATGCCGCGAGTGCCGGCTCCCGTGCGCATGTGCGGGAGTGACATCATCGCTGCTCCGGCGAATCACAGCACCGGAGCAGCGAGACCCACGGAAACCCACCAAGAAGATGGACGCTCGGAACTACAGGGGACAGCGGTGACATCGCGGGCTCCTGTGTCAGGTAAGTGACACATAATGGACTACTATGCGATGCAGGGAATCAAAGAGGAAGTAAACCCATCAGGGTTTACTTCCTCTTTAAAGTGTGTCTAAAGCCAAAACTAGAGTAAGGAAGGATTATCAACCCTGTCAAGCTATTTTTTGTACTAGTGATTATTTTTATCTATTGAGTTGTCACTAGAACAGGAAATAGAAGGTAAGTCTCCTAAAGAAATGATTTAGTGGTAACAACTATGTATAGTCAGAGACAGCTAGAAAATTTGTGTGGTTCAGCAGGAACTAACCGAATTTTAATCCATCTATGGGCAGGCTGGTTGTACTGAAGGCGATTGCCCTCAGGTTTATTTTTTAATTCATTCACTGCTGGCAGCTATAGCCATCAGCAGTGATCGTTGTATTCAGATGGCTGGAAAAACTTCAGCTGTCAGAACACAATAGAGTATTGGGAGCAATCTGAGCAATTTCCTTTCCTTCTATTGTGGTTGAAGGAAAGAAAATTGTATAATGTATGGCCAGCCTTAGGGAGGCTTTACCTCGCTTCAGACAGGTTTACTTCCTAGTGTGCCTGTGAGACGGGAAGTAAAGGGAAATCCTTACAACTTATTTTCCTTTTTTTTATGTCCTTAATGAAATGTACTAATCACATGTGTTTCTGTCTATCCAGGCCTTCACTGTATGTTGGGAAGCATGCCAGTGGATTCTATGCCTCCACCTCACTGATCCATGAGGGAGTCTCTATTGTGGTGAGAATATGAGCTAAAAGAACTGACAAACAAGATGGATTCACCCACAGCTGTCAGAATACACTAATCACAGCTGTCAGAACACACTAATCACAGCTGTCAGAACACACTAATCACAGCTGTCAGAACACACTAATCACAGCTGTCAGAATACACTAATCACAGCTCCGTATTGAGAACATTTTTCCAGAATGTTCCTTCAACAGACTTCCGTTTATCGAGGACCACCACACACTGATCAAATTTAGGGCCAGTTCTTGCTGATTGTGCTGAATTTCATTTAGTGTATGACCAGCTTAAGTGACTGACCCAAAACAAGCCTGCCAGCCAGTGGTTTCAGAACTCCTGATCCTAATGCTTGTTCCAAATCAGTGACTCAAAATATTGAAGAGAAGGGAACCCATGGACCAGCTAGACAACTAGTATGTTCAGAAGGCCATAGAGAAGTGAAGGCCTTCCATTGCTAACCTCTGTCTAAGAATGCTAGTTGAGCTGCTTTCTTTGGCTCCGGTATTTTCTCAGTTACTAACCTGCAACAAGCATGCAGATGAGAAAGTTCTTGTCCTGCTTACTTGTTCCAAATAAGTGCCTCAAAAGTGTTGAAACCTTCGGATTGCTATGGCAGCCACACAATTAGCACTTTTAGAAACCAGCAATGGCAGCTCTCTCAAGTAACACATATGATGATGACAATATGGTGTAGCGCTGCTATTAATTAACCAATACATTTAATTGCTTAAACAATAAGAAATAGAATTCCACAGAACCAGTAAAAAATCTATCTGTGACAACTTTCATATAAATCCACATATCATATATAACAGAAATTATATAAAATCTGCGCACAGTCATATACTGCAAAAAAGGAAACAGTTGGCAGCCACTTATTTAACTGTTTTACCAGCTAACATACAATATAAAAAGGTGTATAAGCAGCGCTCAAAGGTAAAGGTAATTGTGCAAAAGAATTCAGTAGAGAACAAATAAATTGCAAAAAATGCCTCCTAAAAGGACATCATAAGGTGCATTGAAAGACAAATAACATCAAAGTATATAATAAAGTGCAAATGTCCATGTGCATATGATTTATATACAGCATAAAGATAACCAAAGATAGTGGAATTCCTGACCCACTGACGGCCGCTCTCTCCCTTGGATGATCAGCTGTTCCTGCCTGCTTGACCATTATTATTTTTTATATTCTTTATTTAAAATTTTTGTTTCCATTATACAATTATATTTCACTTTACCGAACATCTTAAACACTCATGTTTAAAATTGCATTTGGGATACCTTTTCTTACCCCTTCCCCTCCAAAGGAAAAAAAAAAACTTTTATATGGTATGCCCAACAATCCCCTTATCTCTCTTTCTCTCTCCGTCATCTTATTCCTCTAGTATTCGCAGGTATCTCTCCGTTTTCCTAAATAGCAGCCATTTTTGCCATACCCTTTGATGTTTTTCCCCTGTTTCTTCCGTTATATATATGGACTCTTCTATAATTCTTGTCCAATCGACCCTCTCAATCCACTCTTTTATTGTCGGAGCCTGTTGGGATTTCCAGAGGCATGGGATCAAGGCCTTAGCTGCATTTAGTAAATATGGAATTAGCATAAATTTATATTGTGCCTCACCATATTCTCTGAGTCATGGAACAGGCATACCCATGTTTTTTTTTTCAATCCTATCTCCTGCTATAAAGAATATTGTTTCTATTACTTCGACCCAGTAGGATTGTATTTTGGGACACTCTCACCAAAGATGTATAAAAGTCCCCCGTGCAGTGCAACCCCTCCAACAAGTTGATGGGGCGTCTCCACTTATACTATGTATCCTCTGGATTGTCATATACCATCTAGCCAATAACTTATAGGACATTTCAATCGTTTGTGTATCTTTTGCTGTTGAATGAGTCAGCCTGATTATTTTATTCCTCTGTTCATCATTTCTTAAGGGACCCACTTCCTCTTACCATTTTCCCAGATAAGCTGGAATTCCCTGATCCACCTCCCCCCTTAATATTTTATATATTTTAGATATTCTTCTCTCTAAACTTTGTGGGGATTTCAACAATTTTTCTAATGATCTCAACTGCCTCCTGCTTCGTAATGGACGTGCTTGACCATTATGATCTATGGTCCTGCATTTCTGGTAAGAGGTGTGCTTAGGAGGGTGCTGCTGGTGACGGATCCCCTTACCTGTTTAAATTGCACTGAGCACTTTCTGAATGAATTGATATTTTTCCCTTATGGAGTATCCAGCATCGATGGACTGTCTATTGTTTTCTTGCTGAAGACTGGTGGTTATCCTTATGCTGTATATAAATAATATGCACATGGACACATTTGCACTTTATTATATACTTTGATGTTATTTGTCTTTCAATGCACCTTATGATGTCCTTTTAGGAGGCATTTTTTGCACTTTATTTGTTCTCTATTGAGTTCTGTTGCACAATCATCTTTACCGTTTGAGTGCTGCTTACACCTTTTTACACATATTTTATATATATATATATATATATATATATATATATATATATATATATATATATATATATATATATATATATATATATATATATATATATAGTACTTAGTAAATCTGTCCATATAGACAAAATATACATAAATCTTCACTAAGTATCTTCACATAATATAATTAAAATCTTCCGTGATAATGTATCCCACACTGTGTGAATTAAGTGATAAATTATAACACCATGTGCTCCCTCCAAGCTTCCAGAACTCTCACCTCCACTCAGTGTTCATTTTGTCAACTAAAACATTTTAGTCGACTAAATTATTATTATTTTAATCGACTAAAATACGACTAAAACTAAAACAACTGAGATGACTAAAATAAGACTAAAACTAAAATGCCATTTTAGTCAAAAGACTCAAGCCCCATACACGCAATCAGTATTTCTGCTGATTTTTTTTCCTTCGGATTTACCAAAACCATATAATATGAGGTCAAACCTTAGGAGTTTCAATTTGTATACAATCAGGCAGGCCCTTCTACTACATGGTTTTGGTAAATCTGAAGCAAAAAAATCTGCAGAAAATCTGATAGTGTGTATGGGGCTTAAGACTAAATTGAAATTTGACTTCAAAATTAACATTGGTCTGTAGTGCATGCTCATGCTTCAATGCCATAATAAATAACATATTAGATTTTTCACTCCAGCAGTATATAATGAGTTTGGAAATTGTAAAGAAATGCTTACTAATGCATTACAATTAAATTACACCTATTCGATTTTAGACAACTAAAATGAGTTTTAGTTGTCTAAAATGTACTGGAGATTTTAGTTGACTAAAACGTAGGACATTTTAGTCAACTAAAATGCACTGGAGATTTAGTCAACGAAGGCGACTAAAACAATTGCAGAAGACTAAAATGGGACTAAAATGCCATTTTAGTCCTAAGACTAACACTAAAACTAAATCGAAAATCTGCTGCCAAAATGAACACTGCCTCCACTTTGGGGACATACAGCTTGTATTAACAAACTATCCGAGCTCCTAATTCCTACGTCTGGAACCACTTCCACCTCCGTCCACTAGAGTCTCATTTGATACAGAGATAAATGCTTCCATGTATAACAGCTGTGCAGCTCCTTTAAGATTCCTTAGGTTTCCATGCAGTCAAATAGGTGATGCTCGCAATATAACAAGCATAAATTAAGGGCTCTCATTGATGTTTACCTACTAACGGCAAATAGGCTGTGCACTGCAAGTGCACTCACAAATGCACCCTCAGAATATCCACTGTGGTGGTTGGTCACCCTATACTGCCTAATTATTGATTGCAGAGCTCAGAATGGTCACTCATAAAAACCATATGGTCAGACTAAGTTATTGAATGTTCAGAACCTGCCGATAATCAGAAGTCTTGTAATGCAATCTTTTGTAAGTTTGGGCTTCTCTTATGTCACATGATATAGCCTCGTGGAATCACCTTGGCCCGGATAGAGGGTCCCACCACCCAGGATGTCACACTGAAGGAGTCAACTGAATTTGATGTGACACCCAGCACAGATGTCAAATACCCACATGGTGGTGTGGTGTCTGCCAGCCAGTGGCTACTGATAGGTAAGAGGGTGGGACAGTCCAATCAGAAGGAACCGAGCTATCACAACATTGTTCTATGGTTGAAGTTTGGAAATGTTTGTCTGTTCATTAACTTTTGAAAGGTTGTTGCAGATATGTGCAACTCTAGGTTCCTGCACACTATTCTTCACTTTCTCTTAATACCAGACTCTTTATAGGGAATATATTAAAGTTTCCTTTAAACTATGGGCAAAAAAATTCTAATTCCCCGCCCAGTAATGTAAATTATCTGTTGAACCCGTCAGTAGATCAGTTGCATTTCCACCTACTTCAACAGGGTGACAACATAGTTTGTTCTACAGTGAAATTGCTCAGTATCTTTGTCAGTGGAAAAGGTATCCTTAGAAAAACATGAAACAAACTAAAGACCAAGTCCACCTAACACTTTTTAAAGCATAACTGCAATGCATCTGAGTATGACAGACCAAAAACTCCAATTGATTAATTTTTAAGATTCAAAGCAAACTCTCCAAGTCCATGTCACCATGCTTTATTTTGCCGGGAAATCACTTTGAAAACACCCCTTGCATTTCTGGCCTTGGGCATCTTGAGTAAGGGCAGATTATTCGTGTAGCATTTTCTTCCTGGAATCCACCTGCCCTTAGCACAGACATGCTGGCAGGAAGGTGTGCTTAGCTGAGAAACTCCCCCCTCCCTGCCTGAAGACTCCTAGGATGTATGATGCCATTTGCCTAGGCATGGAAACCAGAAAGTAACTGAAGAAATGCAAAAAAAAAAAAAATGTTTTTAAAACAAGTAAATAAGATATTCTTTCCTATCTATTAGCTAATGCTAGCAGCAACAGATTTTTTTTCTTTTGAAAAAGGGTTTAAGACTGGCGGATGTCAGCAGGGATGTGTCCGCTGACACCCGCCTGCCATCAGATCCGCTAAAAACAGACGTATGGAGATACGTTCAGCCATTCGTCTGGTGGATCGGATGAGATCTGATGAAAACTGACATGCTGTGCATTTTCGTCCGATCTCCCCATAGAAATCAGCGGGGCTCTGACAGGTCCCTCCCTGCTTAGTGAGCAGAGACGGACCTGTAATCAGCCAGCTCAGCGGAGATCAACGGACTGACCTCCCGCTGAGCTGGCGAACTGCTGAGCAGATCCGCCTCGTGTGGAAGGGGCCTTTGAGTTGCCAAGGGAAGAAAAGGTGAAGGGGAAACCTTGCTATGGGGCTACTGTTCTCTCACTTCCTGTTGTCTCTCTGGAACAACAAACAAAGGGAAATCTCCACAATAGCAAAAACAAAACAAAAAAAAAACATTTTGCCACTTTAACGTGGTTGTAAAGTAAGTGATGACAATTACTGGCAGCCCCTCTGTTATAACAAGCTATACTACACAGTGTCTGTATTTTAAAAAAATGATGCAGCTAAATATTTTATTTCTCAGTGCCGCTGCCGGGTCACGTAACACTCCGCCTTTTTTCTTCCCTGATCTGTGGACTACAGCGGGAGGGGCTGAATTTCCCCTCTGATGTCAGCTGGGAGGTCATGTGACTGCACATTGGCACAGAGAAATTAGGTATTTAGCTGCAGAATTTAAATAAAACATACAGACACTGCGTAGTATAGCTTATTATAACAGAAGGACTGCCAGCAATTGTCATTACCAACTTTACAGCCACATGGAATATTAGTAGGAGGGGAAGGGCGGGTTTGGATATCGGCTTACAGACTAGGAACTGACAGGTGAAGGGGAAGACTCTGAACACAGCAGGATGACGGAGGCACATAAACTGACTAAGGCCGCGTACACACGGGCGGACTGTCCGCCCAACTAGGTTCGTCAAACAGTTTGACAAACAGTCCGTTCAAAATTAGCATGAACGGACTTGACCACACACGACGAACGAACAGTCCGCTGAAAACTTGCGCGATGACGTGAACGGCACGTACGACGGGACGAGAAATTCGACGTCCAATACACTGCAATGCAACCTTCGCCGTGTAAATTCTTTCTGAGCATGCGCGAGACTTAGTTTGCCGAACAAGCCTACACACGAGCGGACTGTCCGCTCAAACCAAGTTTACGGAAATTCCGAAAAACTTTGTTCGTCAGACTGTCCGTTGAAACTGTCCGCTGAAGCCCACACACAAGCGGACTGTCCGCTGAAACACTGTTCAGCGGACAAAGTTGGGCGAACAGTCCGCCCGTGTGTACGCGGCCTAAGATATCATGGATCAGCAGCTATGATTACCATGGTCAGTTCACCTAGGGGGACACAGGAACAGGCAAGATCAACTAGGTATTTCACAGAATAGAAATGGACAAATGACACAGCACAAGCACTATGCTGTTTAACATGCTTTTAAAGAATAGATTTTTTTGTTTGTTTTGTTTTTTAGGGTTACAACCGCTTTAAGTCATTTTGAATGAGGTTCTTTCACATTTTGTTCTCTAATCACTCTCTCTCTCTCTCTCTCTCTCTCCCAATACCATCATATCCATCTACAGAATAATGTTGACATGTTTTTATTCCCAGGTCACCACGAGGTGCCTCATGTTGTACATACCACAATGCTCCGGGCTTTTCCAGAGACTCTGCAGAGGGACACAGAGTCCATCATCCGAGGACCGGCCCCAAGGACTTTGTTTGATGATGTAAGATTTTTGCTGAAAAACATAATCGTATTAAGTGGCTTACCTGCCAGTATTTCTAAGTGCTAAAATAGGGATTTTACTGTTTGCCAAGAGTCATTCTTGTGTATGTAAAGCCCAAACTATTTTAGGTTTGGAAAGAATGTGTAGGTTTAGAACTTTAACACTCAACCATCTCACATCCTCCTTAGGTTTTAAGAAGAGGCTGAATAGAGAGAACGAATGCACAGCACGTTGGAAGACTAATTTCGTAGAACAATCAGTTGGGCAGAGTGTTTAAGCTTCAAACATATTCTCCTATATCTATAAACTCTAGAGCAGAGTTCTCCAAACTTTGTAAACAAAGGGCCAGTTTACTGTACTTGTGGCCAGTGGGAGTAGAAAATGTTGGTATAAGCGGTGAGAGTAGTACCCTATTGTTGGTATCAGTGGCAGGAATAGTACCCTATTGTTGGTAGCCGTGGGAATAATAGTGCCCCAATGTTGATACTATTGGGAGGATTAGCACCCTATCATTGGTGTCAGTAGGAAGAATTGTATCCCACCACTGGTGTCAGTAGGAGGAATGCTGCCCTGTCATTGGTGACAATTGAGGATGGAATAGTGCCCCAAGGGCCAGATAGAGGCAAGCAAAGGGCCACATTTGGACCTTGGGCTGCAGTTTAGAGACCACTGCTCTAGAGGAAAGAAAAGTGTACTGCCCAAATTCCAGCTCTTACTAGCGTAGGTCAGGTTAGAAAATTAAAATTTTAGTCTTTTGCTACCTTTTCTCGACAGCTGGAATTTCTGTAAATAGACTGTCACATCCCTAATGTCCATGCCTATTCACTGTAGTTTAGGACCCCACAGAATCAAGGTGGAATTCCCCAGGGTGACACCGAAGGGCGGTTGAAGATGGAGAGCAACAAAGAAGAAGGTGGAATTGTGCTACCTGACTCGTCAATCACAAATCTGCTTATCATGGGAATAGTGACACTTCTTCTGGGAGGATGGGTTCTTTTTGGCCTTACGTACCCAAAGGTAGGTGTTGTATAAAGCTTTTTAAAAGTAGAAATTATGCACATTGGTTGGGCCAGCCATTATTATTTATCCTCTCTATTTTTACCTGAATCAGATGCAGGAGCAGCAGCGTCTGCAGCAACAACAATTACAACAGCAACTCGAAGAGAAACTACTGCGTCTCCAACAGCAGCAGAACATGACCACTGAGGCTGGTCAGTCCCTGTCAGCCGAAGACACCACGGTGCTGTCTGGAGAGCAGAAAACCGGCAGCGGTAAAAGACAGAGTGGAGATGTGGAACAGAGCCAAGCCAACGGAGCAAAACGTCTGAGCACAGATAATGGGGAGTTGGAAGGTGAGGAAGGAAGAAGGTCATGGACCAGTTTTTAACCAACTTATTATTTTTCATGTCCATTGAACTGGATAGTTTACTGCATATAGACAGTGTAACTAAGCATAAAATCCATGAGAAGGAGTGGATTGAAACAAACAAATTCATATAATTCTTGGAGAATGCTATGGAGGCATTTTCTGCAATGATTTGTGTCACCACTTCTCCATAAGGAAGGCTGTGCTACCTTGCATCTTGACCCCTAAGTTCTTATATAGACCTATAGTGGGGACAACAGATTGCAGGGAAGGAGAGGTAATTAGGTGGACCTAAAGAAAGAACGAATGGGAGGGAATTATGTGGACATATAGTAGGGTAGCGGACAAATCATCTGTCTTTTGGGTGGAACCTAGGAATAATGGTGGAGAAATATCTCACCACTGGAGACCCAAGAGAGATAGAATTTTAGCACCTGATTCAGCTTGCTGCAGTTTGTGAAATCTGTTGTGTTTAAAGTAGTTTAAAGAGAACCTGTCTCTTTGATCATTCAGGGCAGTTATAGGCCACAACCACAGATGCTTACCTTCCCTACACTATCCCACCAACCTGTTCTCCTACGGGAGGGCTTAGCCTAAGCAACACAATAGTTGGTGTCAGAGCTTACACAGGATTAATGGCCTTCTGCCCTTCCCGAGGTGACCATGTTTTAACCTAGTTCATGCTCTGTATTCCAGGAGGAAGAGGAGAAGGTCAGATTCTCACTCTATAGCAAAAAAGTACTGGATAACTTTTTCATTTGTACAATAATGTCCTTTTCAGTGTTTCATTTAACTTCTACAATTTAAATTCTCTGATGCTGAACTTTTTTCCTGCAGGTCGAGATGAGGAAGACATACAAGTGGGGAAAATCTCCTTTTCTCCCAAGGAAGTTTTGGGTCATGGAGCAGGAGGAACGTTTGTGTTCAGGTAAATGGCCTACAAACCTGAGTTATATAAGTGTATGGTAATATGGTATTCTTTGTGTTGGTAACATGGGTTCCTTGGTGTGCAGGGGCAGATTTGATGACCGCGCTGTAGCTGTGAAGAGAATTCTGCCAGAGAGTTTCATGCTAGCTGATCGAGAGGTTCAACTGTTGCGAGAATCTGATGAACATCCGAACGTCATCCGCTATTACTGCACAGAGAGCGACAAGCTTTTCTATTATATCGCCTTAGAGCTGTGTGCAGCCACTTTGCAAGAGGTGAGAGACCATCTTTATGAATGACGAGACGGAGTACGGTGACACCACTTAGCAGAGGTGATGAGGAAAGACTGGAAAGTGTCTAGCCTCATCTTGATTAATGTTGTTGGATTCAGCCTAATGTCATTATAATCATAGTTTTGGAAATCTGTGTCAGATGGTGACAACAAACACTAAGATCTTTGATTTTTGCAGCATTGTTCAAAAATAAAAGGAGAATGTGTTTGGTTGTAATCCTAACACTAACCCTGTATCCTTAAACCTTCCCTTAACTCTAATGCCGCGTACACACGGTTGGACTTTCTGACGGGAAATGTTGGATGTGAGCTTGTTGGCTGAAAGTCCGACCATGTGTATGCTCCATCGAACATTTGTTGTCTGTCTTTCCACCAACAAATGTTGGCTAACAGGTTCCCAAAATTTTCCGCCAACAAAACTTTGTTGTCGGACTTTACGATTGTGTGTGCACAAGTCCATCGCACATAAGTTCACACATGCTCGGAATCAAGTACGAGACAGAAGCTTGGTCTTGTAAAACTAGCATTCGTAATGGAGATATCACGTACGTCTTGTACATCACTACGTTCGTAATTGTTGGCCAACATTTATGTGACCCCGGGTGTGCAAGACAAGTTGGAGCCAACAACCTTTGAACAAAAATCCATGGTTTTGTTGTCAGAAAGTCCGATCGTGGGTACGGGGGCATTACTCTATAACCCTCCCTGTAATCCTAAACCGAATCTACCCTGTAACCTGAACAGTAACTCTGTATCCCTGACACTAGCCTCCCATGTAACTCTAAATCTAACCCTTTCTGTAATCCTAATCTACACTGAAACCCTAACGCTAATCCTCCTTATAACCCCAAAACCTAACCCTCTTTGTAATCCTCACACTAACCCCCCTGTAGTTCTAATGCTAAACCTCCTTGTAACATTAACTTTAACATTGATCCTCCCTATAATCCTAAAACTAGCCCTCTCTGTAACCCTAATACTAACCTTCCCTGTAAAGCTTGGGGTAACCCTCCCTCAACTCTAACACTTACCCCTCATTGTAACCCTAAACTCTTAAATAAGGCAGGTGATTTTCTTTCCTGCAACCACAGGTTTCAACTGTGTTGATGGGGGAATCCCTCCAGTGGAGCTATTGTGTTATCCTGCCGAGAGGACACAGTGATTTGCATATAAACACCTGAGGGGCTGGTTGTACCCAAGTCGATTGATGGATGGGTACAATCAGCCTGACTATAGATGGTTTGATTATTGAGCAAGGCAAGAAGAGGATCCTGAGAAATTATGATCGAGAAAAGTGTGGAAACAATCTGAAATATTTCAGCCTAGAAGCCACAAGCAACTGGGCAAGACCACAATATTTAATAGGTGTATACCATGAACCTCTGCACTCTAGCACACTAACTCTTCTTGTGTCAATTTAACACTGTTAATTGATCTCTGCCCTAGACTAAAGACTAACTTTTATTTACTGTAGTCCGTATTTAATATGGTGGTGATCAGACTTACAGAATTCACAGGGATCTGATGCTTTTGTGACCAGTGTGTCTGTTCAATTGGAAACCAATGACGTTGTTGCTGTGGTTGCCATAATGAAGGTTGCTATATCCTTTGAAAAAAACTGTTTTTATAGGGTGACAGCACTTGAATGGAACAGTTTATTTTAACCATTAACCATGTCTAATGTTTTTTTTTTTTTTTTTTACCTAAAGTACGTGGAGAACCCCGACTTCCATTGCAGTGGCTTAGATAATGTTACCGTCCTGTTCCAGGCCATGTCAGGACTGGCTCATTTACACTCTCTGAACATTGGTGAGGAATGGGTGATCATCTGTAATTTGTTACAATTTAAATTTATCCACAGCTTTTCATGACAACAGTCCAAAACTGTACAGTTTAGTCACATCACTCCCATGTTCTTGCCTTAAAGTGGAATTCTGGGTTAATACTAAGTTTAAAACTGCTCCCTCCCCCTTCCTAACACCTTTACTAACTACCCTGTAAAAGAAAGATGCATATACTTACCAATTCTCAGGGCACTCTAATCACTTTGATCGATTCTGCTCTCAGCTATTATCAGCTTCAAGTGAGAGGAAGGAGAGCCGACAATGGATGGTCTATATAGTAAGCCAATGGGTGATGTCACTGCTCAGGCATTCCAACCGATATCAGACCTCTCTCTCCTCTGCCCAGTAGCTGGCACTGGGGAGTTCATGTAACCGGACCAGAGCATCTTGAGAACAGGTGCGTATCTACCGCAAGGCAAATAAAGTGTTTGCCTTGGGCTGCAATTTTCAGGGGGTAAAGCACCATCCCTAGGCAGAAGGGACACTACGACTCCGCTCTGGTTGTAGTTAGTGGCAATGATCGGATCAGCACATACTAACACACTGTGTGGGGGAGAGGCGCCGCCGCCCACTGGAGTCACAGCATAGTAGTACATTGTGGCTGAACACTTACTGGCACAGTGCACTGCCTACCTATCCTCTCTGCTCATTTGTGAAAGCAGATGCTATGTTGGGTGGAGGAAACTGGAGATCACCAGTAGAGTGAAGAAGCTCTCCATTTTGTGAGGAGACATGGAGACAGAGACCCCATTTCAGGAGAGGCGTTGCTGGAAGCACGTGAGGCCAGACTGAGAGAACACTGAGCAAGGGGGGGGATTGACTGACACTGAGAGCAAGTGAGTGCCAGTGTCACCATCCCCCCCACCACTATCCCTCTGCCACTGATTCCATTTCCTCACCACCACTGCCACTGATCCCTACCCCCCCCCCCCAATGTACCATCCCTCTAGAGGATGCAATCACTGTAGTAGATGCCACTACTCCAGTGTTCTCCATTAGCTTCTGGGTCCTGTGCCAAGCGTCTGCCCTGCTGCATTCTGAGAACAGGAGACAGGAGGTCAGCCACTCGACATGGGTGCCAGATAGATACCACTTTGCATTTTCTCAGTGAATGCAAAGTGTTCTCTAATTAGACAATATGGAGAGACAGGACAGTGATGTTGGGCTCTCCGCAGCGTCCAATCAGAGAATGCTTTGCATTCATTAGGAATGCAAAGCGATCTATGAATGGGGCCTGTGCCGAGCAACAGACCTCTTTTGTCCAGGATGCTGCAGGGCAGCTGCTCGGAATGGGATAAGAAGATAGTGGAGTCTACTGGTGTAGCGGTGTCTGGTATAGTGATTTCCAGCTACAAGAGGGATCCCACAGGTATGATATACATTCCAATGTAACTATATAAAAATATCCATACCTGGATGTTGCCAATGCCTTAAGTGTCCATTAGATATGTAGGCTCTACTTTCCTGCTTATCTCCTGCACATTGTCAGTGCTTTATCATTCCTTTCAATAAATGTTACAAAATAACGCAATACTGTAATGCAGTTCCTCAGTGACACTCCCAGCCCCCCTTTAGACCCGGTTCACACTGATGCAACATAGGATCCGACTTGTGAGACCTCAAGTCGGATGACATGTGAAATTTAATGTTTCCCTATGAGAGCCGTCTTAAAGTCTGTCTGACTTTAGAAAAGGTTCCTGTACTACTTTGGTCTGGCTTTAATACGACTTGCCACAGAGTGTAAAAAGTCACATCAAAGTCGGACTCCAAAGTTGCACTGAAAGTTGCGCGATTTTGGAGTCTGGCTAATGTGAACCAAGTCTTAATAGAGACCAGGAGCATCACTGAGAAATTCCTTCTAGCTTGAGTTACTTACAGTCCTGAGTGTCTTATAATGTAGTGTAGATGACTATCCTGCAGGAATCAGTGAACAAAAAATACTAATTGCACTAATATATATATATATATATATATATATATATATATATATATATATATATAGTCAAAATGGCCTCATTTACAAATGCAATCCAAAAAAGAAGAAAAAGGGATATTTAGGTGTGCATTTGACTCACATATATATCAAATAGGTTACAAAGAATTCATTTATTGTCATTACTCATAGAAAAATGCAGATTCAGCCACAGTATCCATCAATAAGGTATCCCAAAGGACACAAATGAATGTGCATATATGCTTCCTTTCTAAATCGCATTTATTTCTTGCACATTTTACTAATATTTTTACTTGTTGCAGTGCACAGAGATCTGAAACCGTGCAATATCCTCATCTCCCTGCCCAACGCCCAGGGCAGACAGAGAGCCGTCATCTCGGACTTTGGCCTATGCAAAAAGCTGGGAATTGGGAGAAGTAGTTTTAGCCTGCGCTCTGGTATCCCGGGCACTGAGGGCTGGATCGCACCAGAGGTTCTACGCGATGGGCGAACACAGAACCCGGTAAGTATTTATCTGTAGAGAAAGATGGCTGTTCTGAAAAGAGGCTACATTAGACGTGGTTTGAACTGAAGCTCCAGCGAAAAAATATTTTTTATTGTAAAAATAGAGTAGGGGAAACATGCAAAATGTCAGGTTTTATTGCTGCCTGTGACTGCCTTCACTTCCTGCCCCAAAGAAACAACAGGAAGTGAGGGGAAATCTTACCTAAGGAGAGATCCCACTTCTGACAGATGTCACCAGAACAAGTGTCCCCATGGGGAGATTTTCCACTTCAGATGACAAGTGAAAAAAATTATGTTTTCTTCTCTCTTTCTGTTCACTAGAATATTGTCAGGTGAAAATTATTCTCCCCCTCAAAATAAATAAATACAGAAAGCACTAAAAACATCACAGTGATTCTAATCCTTCCACACACTAAGATAAGTTTTGACTGAGGTTCTACTTTAATAATTGGACACCGTGAGCTAAAGGAAACCATAACCTTCAAGGAAAAAGTGTGTTATCATCACATTCAAGTTTTGTTTTTTTTCTTCCCAGACGTCAGCGGTGGACATATTCTCGGCCGGTTGTGTATTTTATTACGTCCTGGCACATGGAAAGCACCCGTTTGGTGACAGCCTCAGGAGACAAGGAAATATACTTAATGGGTCATACCAACTCCCACATTTGGAGGAGGAGACACATGGTAAGACACATGAAGATATGAGAACAGTAAAAAGAAGACCTGCAATGGGGACAGGTCCCACTGAGGCACTTTTTTAATAAAATGTACAATAAATAGAGGTTACTCTGAGTAATTAGCATGTATTGTATCTTGGATCACAGAAAATGTAGTCGCACGGGATCTCATTGAGAAGATGATCAACAGCGACCCCCAGCTCCGGCCTTCCGCTCCCTGTGTTCTGAGACATCCATTCTTCTGGTCCCGAGAGAAGCAGCTGCAGTTCTTTCAGGTCTGAATAACTGACTTCCCTGTAATTAACCTGTACTCAATTTTAAACTTTTAAATGTAAATGTTCTACCTAAGAGTAAACCGCACAAGATGCCTGCTACTACCATTATTAGCCAGGAAATCTTTTTCCGCTCGCTGATTTAGCTTCACTACTTAGGCCTGAATTTCCATGCTATTCCACCTAAATGAGTTTCAGTGGCCAGTAAGGGAAGTTTGCTTGGACAAGAGGATGACAGAGGGTTAGGTTTAGCCATGATTTTACTGAAACTCATGCCATAGTAATAAAGTGAAACAAAATCAGAGGAGAGCACAGAACAGTGTTCTCAGGTTAATAAATGTAATGGCAGGCATCTTGTTGCATGGCAGTAGTTGCATGTTGTTAAAATGCACTGTATTTGCCTTTTCACCATGTATATGTTGGGTTTTGGATTTTATTTGGAAATGGCAGTTGAATCCAATGATCAATACCAGTGGGGTTGATTTACTAAAGCTGGAGAGTGCAGTTCTGCATAGAAACCAATCGGCTTCCCGTTTTTTTTTTTTTTTTTTTTGTAAAAGCTTAATTAAACAAGCTGAAGTTGCATAGTTGGTAAGGTTGAAAAAAGACACCAGTCCATCCAGTTCAAGCTGTGGTGTGTGCTTGTGTTTATGTCAGCAGTACATTGTATATACCTCTGTGTTGAGATCATTAAGATGCCATCTAATAGCTGTTTTTTTTTTAACTATTGACACTCCCTAGTGATACCACTTCTTGTGGAAGAGAGTTTCACATCCTTACCACTCTTACAGTAAAGAATAGTTTTAGGTTAAGCCACTTCTCTTCCAATTTCAGTGAATGGCCCCGTGTCTTTTTCAACTCCCTTTCACTGAAATTTTTTTTTCCCTACGCTAGGGTCACCAGTACGTTATTTGTACATCGCTATTATATCCCCTCTCAATCATCTCCTCTCCATAGAGAATAAGTTCAATGGTTGTAGTCTTCCCCTATAGCTGAGGTCCTGCGGTGACTTTATTAGATTTGTTGTCCTTCTCTGGACTCTCTCCAGCACATCCTTCCTGAGGACTGGTGCCAAGGACTGGATGGCACACTCAAGATGCAGTCAGACCAGAGTCTTGTAGAGTGGAAGAATTATTGATTTATCTCTGGAGTGAATGCCCTTTTTAATGCATGTCAATATTCTGTTGGCTTTGCTTGCAGCAGCTTGGCATTGCATGCCATTGCTGAGCCTGTCATCTACTAGGACCCCCAGGTCCTTTTCCATCCTAGATTCCCCCAGAGGTTCTCCCCCTAGCGAGTAACTTGCATTCATATTTTTATCACCCAAATGCATACTTTACGTTTTTCAACATTAAACCTCATTTGCCATGTAGTTGCCCAACCCGTTATTTAGTTAAAAGCTGATTGGCTACCATGAAGATCTACAACAGATGTTGTACTCCAGATTAAGGCGATTGACCCCATATTTGTCTAGGAAATTTAGTTTCAAGTGAAGCAAAAGATTGCAATCTAATAAATCCATATAAGTCATAATAGCACTATTACTGGTTAAACACAATATCTACAGAGTAGGCTAAATAAATCCTTTTATTGCCCTTTGTGAACTGAACTGTACAACAGAATTTATGGCCTTCTTCAGTTTACATTTACAAGGTCATAATCTCTGTACCATTCATGGGCAATCTGAAAGGTTTATAATAATGCCCCCTCCCCAGCAGTATATCCTGATGTTTCCTTCACCCGCCTTCCTTCCTATTAGCCACTAGGATTATAGAAATTGTCCAAAGCTTTTCAGTATGGCGGAGCATATGATTTCCTCCATGTAATGGAGCCAGTGCTTTGCCGGAGAGCCTTGTATAAACTCCAACCAGAGCTCTGAGCTTACGTGGGGATGTCTTTCCACCTAGTGGCTGAATAGAGTGGCAGGAGAATGAAGTAAAGGTGTGCGGGTGTTGGGATTAGGGAGGCAATTAAAATGATCCCGTCACTTTGGTTCAAAGCACAGTTTCACTTTAAACTGACCAAGTCTCACAGAGCAGGGATTACTGAGCCACATACAACAGAGATTCCAAGTCTGACCATTTTACCCTACAGGAAGCAGGTGATGAGTGCACTATAAAATGTTTATGATTAGAAATGAATACCAACGTATTATGAGTTGCTCAGAGGCCACACAATGCAGGTATATATGGCTATTCTGTGTAACAAGCAAAAATATAAAACGGTATTTCTGTGATTGTCGCCTTCAGGATGTCAGCGATCGCATTGAGAAGGAACCTCAGGACAGTCCAATAGTTGTTAACCTGGAGACCGAAGCTCGTTCTGTTGTTCGTAGCAACTGGCGGTTATATATTTCAGTTCCTTTACAGACAGGTACATTTTATAGCAAGTAACTGAAGACATTAAAAAGCAATTTGATCCCCTGGGTGACAACAAAAAAGTAGCTGCTGGTAGCCTTGAAGCTGCTTTTTTAAAGGGAAAGAATAGTGTATCTTTTGTAAACACGAGTTTTTACTTATTATTACTTATATATAGAGGGGGAAAAAAAAGCTAAAACAGTGCTACCCTTGTAAAAAACCTTGAGCGTAAAATTGATGTGGTGCAAGGTAAAAACCTGGGCAAATATCCTGGTCGATATAAAATGAAAGAAATTTATATTTTTAGCACAATAAAATATAAAGGTCAAATATACAAAGAAGTTCCCGGAGGTTAGGAACATGGATAGTGCTATGAAATATGTCTCTGGCTGTCACTGGTAATATGTGAGAGGCTGCCTTCTCAATAAGGACTGGGAATCCAGGAACTGAAAAAGAAGGAAAGGACAGAGAGGCGGCAGGCAGGCATAGTGTGACAAAATTGAATTGTTATGAACAACAATAGCACTCACATAGAAGGGGAGGCAGACTGGCTGGAGATGGCTAATCCAGGGCAATCCAAGTGTGCTACAGTAAATGTCCGGAGAAATAGTGTGGTCCGGTGATCCAGAGGAAGCCAGAAAGGCATGGAATCAGTGTCTGTGTGTGTGTAAAGACACAAATTCCCGTTCTGCCAGGGGATTAGAGACAGATCATGTGTTCCCAGTATTTGGGAGCAGCAATCTGTCTCCTCTCCCAGCCAGTCCCATCCCCCCACAGTTAGAACACACACTGAGGGAACACATTTAACCCCTTGATCACCACTAGTGTTAACCCCTTCCCTGCCAGTGACATTTATACAGTAATCAGTGGCTATTTTTAACTCTGATCGCTGTATAAATGTCATTGGTCCCTCAAAAGTGTCCGATCTGTCCTCCACAATGTCGCAGCCCAGCTAAAAATCGCAGATCCCCCACCATTACTAGTAAAAAATAAAATAAAAAATGCCATAAATATAGCCCCTATTTTGTAGACGCTATAACTTTTGCTCAAACCAATCAATCAGTTGCACCGCGCCTCCTCATTGGTGGGGCAATCGTCTGGGACCTGTAACAGGCCCCAGAAGATAGCAGGGAGGGAGGGGGAGAGCAGAACTTCCGCTTGGATCACCTAGGTGGCCCGAGTGGAAATGGGAACGTGTACCTGTCAAAACTAGGTACCCTCCCCCCCCCCCCCAAAAAAAAAGGATGGGGGGAAGAATGCTTAAAGCAGATCTTCCCCTGGGTGGAGCTCCGCTTTAACGTGAGGATCCACCCAGATGCCTGAACCGGCAGCTAGCTCAGCCTCTAAGTGAGCTCAGCCAACCGCTCCTGCCACCTCCTCAGCCCAGCGCTCCAGTTAGCACTGGAGTGACAGAGCAGAGAGCCAGTGATTTTCTGTTCACTGAAGACAGAGACCTGAGCGATCGGACATCTTTGATTGCTCGGTTCTGGGTCACAGAGGCTGCAGGGAACAGATGCAGCATTGGATCGATGTTGCATCTACCTCGGTGAGTATAATTTTGTTTTTTTGTTTTTTGTTTTTGATTATTATACCTGCACTTCTCTTTTTAATATGATTTTGTTTTAGACTTTACAAGGTAACAGGTAATAAAGATGCATCTTTATTGGTTATACACTTTTATGGACTGAATATTTAGTTGTTTTTTTTTTTAGATGCAGCACCTTTTTTTTTATACATGTATTTGACATAATATATATATATATATATATATATATATATATATATATATATATATATACATATGCACTGTTTTGCTTGATTATTGGGTTTAGCGCAGATATCCTGCTATACATAACAGGTAATAAAGAACAAATTGGTTGACAGTAGTCCTTTATATCAGCGTTCTGAGTAGGACACCACCGATTCAGCAGCAGAGTGAAAAATGTAAACAAATTTATTCACAGTTTATTGGTGAATTTTACATTAATGTTTTATTGAAAGTTTAGAAATATATATAATAGTATAATCTGATCTTTTATCTAGTTATTTTGATAAGAGCCTTATTTTAGCAATAAACATTTTACATCGGGAGCTATTTGCTGGTGTATATAGTACAAGGTGGGTGGTCTAATAAGAAAGCCCAGCACCTGCATTTGTGGATCGCTGTGGAAGACTAAAGCTCTAGATGAGTGTCCCTCCTCTGCATCTCTCACATATATACTATGTGTAACCAGAGATCCAGCTATTGGATCTGTATTCACGGCTCAGCAATAAGCCAACAATTTTCAACCTGTGAAGACTTTTCTGCATATCACCTGCTGGGTTCAGACTGGTATACAGTATATAAACTATTCATATACAGTATTTTATATTTACTTCAAGTAAAAGAAATTAAAAAATAGATTTTTCTTTTATTTATGAACTTTATATATTTAAAATGGAACATATACAGAATCTTTTTTAAATGCTATTAGTTACTGCAGCTTGTTCTGTAAAGTGACATAGTTCCTAGAGACAAAAGGCCAAATCTCCCTGTATTTATATTTAATTTTCATCCTCTCTTTGCATCTTTCTACACAGATCTCAGAAAGTTCCGTTCCTACAAAGGGAATTCTGTACGAGATCTGCTAAGAGCTATGAGAAATAAGGTAAGCTATGCTACATGAAGGATTTAAGCTATTTGCTGGTATAATATAGACTGGGGGAATTGGGGTTGATTTACTAAAGGCAAATACACTGTGCATTTCGCAAACTGCAGCTGCTCCAGAGCTTAGTAATTGATTGGAAGCTCTGCTGACGTTTATGGTCCAGTCGAGGCGGTGCGGGCGTCGGCGGTAAAGCGCCGCTATTTTTAGCGGCGCTTTACCGTCGTTTTAGCGGCGGTCTGCGGGCGCTAGCGGGGTGGTTTTAACCCCCGCTAGCGGCCGAAAAAGGGTTAAAACCGCCCGCAAAGCGCCGCTGCAGCGGCGGTATTGCCGCGCTGTCCCATTGATTTCAATGGGTAGGAGCGGTGAATACACCGCTCCTTCACCGCTCCAAAGATGCGGCTAGCAGGACTTTTTTCACTGTCCTGCCAGCGCACCGCTCCAGTGTGAAAGCCCTCCGGCTTTCACACTGGAGTGAAAGGGGCCGGTTTTTTTCAGGCGTTACAGTGCTAAAAATAGCGCCTGAAAAAAACCGGCCCCTTTCACTCCAGTGTGAAAGCCGGAGGGCTTTCACACTGGAGCGGTGCGCTGGCAGGACAGTGAAAAAAGTCCTGCTAGCCGCATCTTTGGAGCGGTGAAGGAGCGGTGTATTTCCCCAGTGTGAAAGGGGCCTTAGTGACAATTGTCCCCAGGACTAATAGGATAAATCTACCCAGCTGGGATTCAACCTGCAATTCAAAATTGGCTTTACATAACCTATTTGGCTTACCGTCTCGGTTTAGCTCAACATGACCGGTAAAGAATTTTGTTTTGTTGCAGCTTGTGTCTCCATAAAGGCATTTTTCACTAACTTCCTGTCCTGGTGACAGGTGTCAGACCAAACAGGAACTTCTGAGAAAGCCCAGCACGGAGAACATTTAAAACCTGACAGTGCCATCCCCTGCCCACTGTAAACTAAACCAGTTTTGTTTCTAATTGGGTTTTGAAAAAGTATAGATTGTGAATGTTTTTTTATGGGAAACTTGTAGATGATCCTTTTTATGTGGCTAGCTGAATATATTTTGAGGTGGGGGCTTTCAAAAACATAGGACATATTCATAAAGCAGTGTTTGGTGAATTTCAGATCCACTTCTTTACAAATATGCCCCTTAATTTCCTTTTTGAAGCATGTGTAGTGGGGGGTAAGGTGGGGGTTGTGATGTGGCACTTTCTGGGACAGCCTGCCTTCCTCAGGTATGCACTATTGGGTAATGCCGTATGCTGTGTGTCGTAACAAAGGATCTGGTAAAGTGTATCTAGGCTAGTGCAGCCAGTATGCACGTGGCTGTGTTTCTCTTGGGGAACAAGCAAATAGACCTCACATCTGAGGACAGTAAAATGTTGTCTGGCAAGAATATGAGAAAGACGGAGAAAAAAGTCATGTGCTTGCTCCCCCCCGGGGATAAGCGCGTAGGCTACAGGCCCACAGAAAATAGATGAAAGAGTGATGGAGCATTCTTTATAAAGTACTCTAAAGGATTATTATTTATTTTTATTGTACCTAAAATGATAAACATTATACTTGCTATGGGGGCACACAGGCTCGCTAGCTCCCAAGCCATGCTCCTGTTCCATTCACACACTCAGGCCACCCCCGTGCTCTCTTCTCAGTGGCTCACTGGCTGTGATTGAGAACAGCCAATGGCTCCCGCTGCTGTGTAAGCCAGTGAGGAGAGTGAGACCCAGGAGAGCCCCTGCTCCCATGCACATCGCTGGATTAGGATGGGGCTCAGGTAAGTATAGGGAGGGGCTGCACCCAAAAGGTTTTTTTACCTTCATGCACGCATGAAGGTAAAAAAAACCTTCTGCCTTTAAAACCACTTTATTTCATTACTGTGAGGACCACAACACCCCTTCCAAAGGCACTTGATCCTGACAAAGTAACGCATAAGATTTAAATATTCACGTTCAAGACTTTATCCCAAGTTGCTGCAACTGTCACACAAAGCAAAGCATTATTTACTTGGTAAACCAATTAATTGTTCAGTAAAATACATAAGGTGAAGAAGGTCTCGATGTGCTCAGGAAGGGTTGTCTGCATCTGTAGAGGGCTTAGTTTGTTGTATGACTGCAGGCAGTTGGGAGCAACAGCAAGGCTATATTTCAATATTCTGGACTAGTCATGTAGTCTTCATGATACAAGAGGGGCACAGCCAATAGAGGGCACTCCAGCAGTCGGTTTGGGCAGAGGTGAGCAGTGGTTTAATGATGGTGGACCAGCCATTGGTGACTGGTAAGGTTCTTCCAGAGCACTGCCCATGCCTACTGGCCACCTCTGGAGCATGTGCCCCAGGTGTGGGACATGACTGTCCTAGCGATTGAACCTGGAACTAATGGATATAATAAAAAAAATCTACACACCCTTGTTAAAATGTCAGGTTTCTGTGATATAAAAAAATGAGACAAAGATAAATAATTCCTGAACTTTTTCCACCTTTAATGTGACCGATAAACTACAACCCAGTTGAACAACAAACTGAAATCTTTTAGGTGGAGGAAAGTTAAAATAAAATAATATGGTTGCATAAGTGGGCACACCCTTACACTAATACTTTGTTTAAGTATCTTTTGATTTTATTATAGCACTCAGTCTTTTTGGATCAGCATGGCACATCTTGACTTGCCAATATTTGCCCACTTTTCTTGCAAAAACACTCCAAATCTGTCGGATTGCGAGGGCATCTCTTGTGCACAGCCCCCTTCAGATCACCCCACAGATTTTCAGTCTGGGCTCTGACTGGGCCATTCCAAAACTTTAATCTTCTTCTGGTGGAGCCATGCCTTTTGTTCATTTGGATGTATATTTTGGGTCGTTCTAATGAAGTTCCCCTTCATGTTCAGCTTTCTAGCAGAAGCCTGAAGGTTTTGTGCCAATACTGACTGGTATTTGGAACTGGTTATAATTTCCTCTATCTTGACTAAGGCCTCTGTTCCAGCTGAAGAAAAACAGCACCCAAAGCATGATGCTGCCACCACCACGCTTCACGGTGGTATGGTGTTCTTTTGGTGATGTGCAGTGTTGTTTTTGTGCCAAACATATCTTTTTTAATTATGGCCAAAATGTTCTATCCTGGTTTCAATCGGACCATAACACATTTTCCCACATGCTTTTGGGAGACTTCAGATGTGTTTTTGCAAAATGTAGCCGGGCTTGGATGTTTTTCTTCATAAGAAAAGGCTTCCGTCTTGCCACCCTACCCCATAGCCCAGATATATGAAGAATACGGGAGATTGTTGTTACATGTACCACACAGCCAGTACTTGTCAGATATTCCTGCAGCTCCTTTAGGCTGCTTTCACACTGGGGCGGTATTCAGGCGTTACAGCGCTAAAAATAGCGCCTGTGTAACACCTGAAAAAAACCGGCCCCTTTAACTCCAGTGTGAAAGCCGGAGGGCTTTCACACTGGAGCGATGCGCTGGCAGGACGGTGAAAAAAGTCCTGCCAGCCGCATCTTTGCAGCGGTGAAGGAGCGGTGTATTCACCGCTCCTAAACCGCTCCTACCCATTGAAATCAATGGGACACCGCGGCAATACCGCCGGCAAAGCGCCGCTGCAGCGGCGCTTTGCGGGCGGGTTTAACCCCTTTTCGGCCGCTAGCGGGGGTTAAAACCACCCCGCTAGCGCCCGCACACCGCCGCTAAAACGACGGTAAAGCGCCGCTAAAAATAGCGGCGCTTTACCGCCGACGCTGCTCCCGCCCCAGTGTGAAAGCAGCCTTAATGTTGCTGTAGGCCTCTTGGCAGCCTCCCTGACCAGTTTTCTTCTCGTCTTTTCATCAATTTTGGAGGGACGTCCAGGTAATGTCATTGTTGTGCCATATTTTCTCCACTTGAGGACTGTGTTATATAGTAGGTGAGGTTGAAAAAAGACACAAGTCCATCAAGTCCAACCTATGTGTGTGCATGTTGTGGTCGTTCAGGTGCTTATCTAAAAGTTTTTTTTTAAAACTATCAATGCTTCCTGCTGAAACCACCACCCGTGGAAAGGAATTCCACATCCTTGCCGCTCTTACAGTAAAGAACCCTCTATGCTGTTTAAGGTTAAACCTCTTTTCTTCTCATTTTAATGAGTGGCCACCTGTCTTATTAAACTCCCTTTCCTGGAAAAGTTTTATCCCTATTGTGGGGTCACCAGTATGGTATTTTTAAATTGAAATCATATCCCCTCTCAAGCGTCTCCTCTTCAGAGAGAATAAGTTCAGTGCTTGTAACCTTTCTTCAGCTAGAATTATTGCTCTCGCTCTACCGATTGCGGTGATACCTCACATGCCTCACATGTGTGCTTTTAACACCGTTTTCATATGCGGGCGCTACTCACGTATGCATTTGGAAGAAGAACTTTTAAAAATGTATTTTTTTTTTTCTTATTTATTTTACCTTTTATTTTACACAGTTTTTTTTGTTTTTTTTTCGTTCCTTTTATTCCTATTACAAGGAATGTAAACATCCCTTGTAATAGAAAAAAAGCATGACAGGACCTCTTAAATATGAGACCTGGGGTCAAAAATACCTCAGATCTCGTATTTACACTAAAATGCAATAAAAAAATTGTCATTTAAAAAAATGGCCATTTAAGAGCTGTGGGCGAAAGTGATGTTTCGCCACTGCTTCCGCCCTGCATTGTCATGGAGACAGGTGGATGCCACCTTCCCCTCACTCGTCTCCATGCACAGCCAGTGAGAGGACTGGATCGCCTCCGCCGTTGCCGACGGCTCCGGAGTACGTCGGGGGGCCCTCTCCTGCCGCCGATAAAAGTCATCTTGCAGTAAATCTGCCGCAGAGATCACTTTTATCTTGTAGCCGTCCGCCCTCCGAATACGAGCATACCGGTGCCATAACAACGTTATCCGTCCTCAAAGTTAGGATGTATATCGGCAAGTGGTTAATGTTACGTTTTTTAAGTCTATTTCTAATTCTTTCCTGTTAGCCACGCTTCCTGTGATGTGTCCTGAGGATAAACACTGCAGTTTTGGTTACTGAACCCCCCCGATTCCCTCTTGAAGACTGAAGAGAAGAATAAATTCAATACCTTCGCCATCTTGCCATCCTTTGTAACCAGATTCCCTTCCTCATTCTTTATGGGGCCAATATGGTCTGTCCTCCCTCTTTTACTGTTTATATACATAAAGGATTTCTTGGGATTTTTTTTCTCTCCTCCATGTGACTTTCGTGTGGCATCTTAGCCGCCCCAATTGCACCCTTACATTTCTTGTTGCATTCTTTGTAAAGTTTGAATGCTGATGATGATCCCTCAGCCTTGTATTTTTTGAAGGCCTTCTCCTTTGCTTTTATATGCATTTTTACATTGGTGTTAAACCACCCAGGACTTTTATCGCTCTTTTAAATTTATTTCCCAATGGGATGCACTGGTTAATACCCTTATTTATTATGCTCTTAAAGCAAACCCATCTGTCCTCCGTGTTCTTTGTTCCCAAGATTTCCATGTGTTCAATGGTATATCTATTGCCTTGGGAATTCTTCTCCTTCTCCTGACTAATACCTTTTAACATTGAGATCCCTCTGATGCTTTGGAAGCTCTCTGCAGACCATGGTTTTTGCTGTAGGATGCGACAAAAGAAAAAATCAGGAAAGACCTACTAGAACAGAAACCTGACATTTTAACATGAGTGTGTAGACTATTTAAATCCACTGTACATGAAGAAGTCATAAGCAAGCAAAGTGTAACCCCTGCCTAGGCATAGGGCCATAGAAATGGAACGTGAATATACATGGAGCATAGTTGGAGGTTTAACTCAAAACCCCTGCAAAGTTGTCTTGGAGTCCCGATGCCAGAAACTGTCTTAACAACCCAGATGCTAGGGGTTACCACACATGGTTTCATCACGAAACCATGTGTCAAGTACATGGTGGGTTAGCCTGATGTGATGAGGAAGGCCTCTAGTACAGCTTCGGCTCAGGGGCCACTGATAGTGGAACAGTAGCCACAAGAGTACGGTGAGGTATGATTGCCTGTGGTCAGTTCGGTAATCTGCACTAGGAGCAACAAATACTTCACTGGGAGAATGTCAGGAAACAGGAACAGCAGCTAGATGGAGCAGGCTGGATGGGTCAGTGGCAGACAGACTGGCATAGAGCTTGGCAGGCACCGACTGGATGAGCGAAATGCAGGGTCAGGTAAGCTGGGTTTGTAACAGACAGGCAGATCAGGCTTAAGAGTAGTCGTTTCACAGGTCAGTGTTGGCAACGCTGAGGCATATCAGGCAGGAACAGGAGACAGAAGCAGAACCCGAAACAAAACCTAGGTCAGGGCAGGTAGCAGGCAAACGTAGTCAGGAGCATGCCAAGTCAAGATCAGAGGTCAGGCACAGAAATTGGGAATAAGCACACAGAATACTGTAGACCAAATCTGACCAATTGGCCAGTGCAGTGGCCCCATTCAAATAGGCTGTTTGGCACTAGTATTGGTGATGGGCGCATGCCTGGGTATGTGCACAGCTGTGCACATCTGCTTGGCCAGGGCATGCGCATACGTATGTGCCTGGAAATTCCATGGTGAAGCCTTCCCTGACACCACATCTGCAAAAGATTGTGCCTAAAAATATATTCTGTTGGCCACATGAAATATATTACCTGTATATTTAGTTTCCACTACTACCCATGGCAAACAGGATACACCATTCTACAACTAATATTTTTTTTCTGTTTGCAGAAACATCATTATCATGAGCTGCCGCCAGAGGTCCAGGAGTCACTGGGCACCATTCCTGACGATTTTGTATATTATTTTACCTCTCGGTTTCCACTTCTACTCCTTCACACACACCAGGCACTGGTACTGTGCGCAGAAGAGAGACCTTTCCAGAACTATTACCACTGTGAAGTGCGGCGCTGAGGAGGCCACAGGAGGTCATGTGACAGGCCTCAGGCTGCCCAGAGAGCACTTGTGTTGGTCAGCTGGACTCTCCTGTTTTTATACAGTGAATTGCACTGCCTCATAGTATTTGCACAGTAGTTTTTATTTTTTCACTGTATTTGCTTTTATTTCAGCGGCCTCCAAACACATTTCTTTTTTTTTTTAATAATTTTACCTTTGTTCATTTACCTTTCAGTCTGTTGATTGGAGGTGATTACTGGAAGCCGGACTTTGCATTAAAGCCTCCAGTCTGCATAGTGATACCATTACCATGGTAGCCTATCTTCTGGTAGGCATCTTACGTTCCATAAAGGTGAAGGTTTTGCATCATGCGCTATTCTGAAGTAAATTCCTGCATCTGCCCTGTGGACTCTATGAAGATATTTTAGTTGTTTTAAATCATTATGGGTTTATTCACATGGGCGCATGGATCCATACACCTGTGCTGAGGGCTATGTTTATCGACCCAGGAGGCACAGGCGGTCCATGTAGCCATCCTGTTAAAATCAAGACCAGGCTGATGGCTTACAAAAAGAGGAGGAGGGCGCACCGACTTTATGCATTACCAAAGATAAAATGTTTATTTGTAAAATATAACAAGAATAATACTGACAAACGAGCTTTAAAACAAGGCTTATCGATACTCCAGCAATTACGAAAAGTATCTCTAGACGCCTGCAACCTGGACCAGATGTTTGGAGGAACCAGATGGCATCACAAACGGCTTAGGCGTTACAAAGGAGAACCCTCTTCTTCAGAGCCACAGCAATGGTACATCCGAGGGGAATTTGACCACAGACAGACCCAGTTCAGAGCCTCAGGCCTGCAAAGATGTACACACAAGGATGTGCATGAAGATCAGAGCAACCGTCAGCCTGTCATTGACTTTAACAGGCTGGCTGCATGGGCTAGCTGTGACTCCCAGGTAGATAAACATGTCCCTCTGCGTGGGTTTATGGATTCATGCATCTATGTGAGTGAGTTTTAAATATCTTGTTTTTTTTTAAAAGAAATATTTATTTTATATCAGATTAGGGGAATTTTTGCTGTACAGTTATTCTTTTAAAAGATGGGAAATGTATTAAATATGTCATTGTAATAAGAAAATTTGGTGTGTCTGTCATTCTTGAGGAACGACACCCGGTCAAAATTCCCCTCCAGCCACTCCTCCTCACCGCCACCATCTCAAAACATCCCGTGGTTGTGCAGATGTGCCGCAGGTCTCTGCCAGGTCGTTTGGACCTAGAAGACATCTACGGCAGTGGTTCTCGATCTCAGTCCTCAAGTACTCCCAACGGGCCATGTTTTGGGAACTTCCCTTAGATAAAATAGCTCTTATCAATACCATGTCATTGAAGCAGCTGTGTAAAGGAAAACCTGAAAACATGGTCCATTGGGGGTACTTGAGGAATGAGGTTGAGAACCACTGATCTACAGCATGTCTGCGCACATGGCGGATTCCTACACATGCACAACATGTCACTGGTTCACCTTGTGAAAACCTGCATAATTTTTTCAGCTGTGTGGGAATTTCCCCTTCCTTTGTGCAAACGTGTGTGGCTGTTTGTCAGTTCCCAAACACCTCCAATGAAAAAAGGGCATCCAAGAGGCGCTGGGACTTTGATATTAATTTTAGACAAGGTACCGAAAGGGCAAAAATGCATTTGAAGAGCCCACTGGCAAAGACCAGGCTGCTCATAACAGGCAAGGTTACTTTACTGTTGGTACTCCAGCAGGTTACCAGGAAAAGACATGCATATATGAAAGACGCGCCAAATTAATTTATTGATGATGTGTTAAAAGACAACCAACATGTTCTTGGGGACAAAGAAACTCCCCCTTCATCAGGGCTTCAGTTAAAAATGAGAACCTTGAGTGGATTCAAAATGCAGCTTTCCTGTTTGATTCTGTGCAGGGAAGCTGATTGCTGGAAATCCGTATTTTGAGTTCACTCAAGGTCCTTATTTTTAACTGAAGCCCTGATGAAGGTGGAGTTTATTTGACTCCTAAAACACGTTGGCTGTCTTTTAACACATCATCAATAAATTTGGAATATTTTTATTTTTTTTGGTCTGGCCCCAGTTCCCAAACACCTGGCAGAGATCAGCACCATGTCACCCTTAGTAAAACTCTGGTTCCTTGGATGTGTGACGTGAACATCCCCGCACATGGAAGGGATCCCAACATCATTCTGAACGGCAGAACAACAAAAAGGTACATAATGTTTCCAAAAAGGATTAAATGTTCTGCTATTGTGTAAGAGGGAGGGTGGAGGAGGAAACAGGAAAAAAAAATGTTATTTACATGGGTGAAGATCTGCTTTAAATTAGAGCTGTAAGCTTGCTATATAGAGGCTTAAATATTTCCATATCCACTTCCGCTCCATAAGATTTTACCTCCTTCATGACCAGGCCATTTTTTTTTATTCAGAATTGTGCTACTTTATTTTTTTCACAATCAAGAATTTATTGGGTTCAAAAGTTGTAAACAATGATATAGTAAATATATAACATGTAAATGAAAAACAGGTTTGGTTTGGTTCATTACAGTATAAGTTGCTGATAAGAAAACATATTGAGCACAATCAGTCAATCAATGAATGGTTAGGGGGAACAGTAGGGAGTTGGAAGTGGGATGGGGGGAAAAAATAAAATTGCTAATAATGATAGTAATAATAGAAATAATAAAAAATAAGGGCAGGGGAACGGAAGGGAAAGGGATTATATTGTTTGGAGACTCAGAATAGGAGCGCTACTTTAACAACTTCAGCCCTGGAAGGATTTACCCACTTCCTGACCAGGGCATTTTTTTTCGAAACGGCACTGCGTTCATTTAACTGACAATTGTGCGGTCGTGCAACTCTGTACCCAAATTTTTTTGCCCAAAAATAGAGCTTTGTTTGGTGGTATGTGATCACCTCTGCGATTTTAATTTTTTGCAAAAAGACAGACAATTTTGAGAAAAAAATAAATACAATTTTTTAATTTCTGCTATAATACATATCAAAAATATATATACAAAAAAACAAATGTATTCATCAGTTTAGGCCAATATGTATTCTGCTACATATGTTTGGTAAAAAAATAAAAAATAAATCGCAATAAGTGTACATTGATTGCTTTGAGCAAAAATTATAGCGTCTACAAAATAAGGGAAAGATTTAAGGACATTATTGTTTTTACAAGTAGTGGCGGCGATCTGCGTTTTTTAGCGGGACTTGCGACAGGACGAATCTGACCCTGACACTTTTTGGTGACCAGTGACACCAACACAGTGATCAGTGCTATAAAATTTACTGATCACTGTATAAATGGCACTAGCAGGGAAGGGGTTAACACTGGTGGTGATCAAGGGGTTAAGTGTTTCCTAGGGAGGTGCTTTCTAACTTTCAGGGGGGTGGGCTCACTGGGAGTATAGAGAGATTGCTGTTCTTGATCACTAGGAACAGCTGATCTCTCTCTTCTCCCCTGTCAGAACGGGGATCTGCCTTGTTTACAAAGGAAGATCCCCGTTCTGCCTCTCTTTCCCGCGATCGTGGATCGCCGGCGGACATTGAGTCTGCCGGGTTTGCGGACGAGCTCCCATGGCTTGTAGCGGGCATGCCCCAGCAAAAGCCGGTGCATGAACCGATGTACCAGTATGGCGATTCACACAGCCAAGCCACCTTTCCGCAGTATAACTGCGCTGGCTGGTGGGCAACTGGCAATTGCGTGTTCATGCAACACTGTACACAAATTACATTTTATATTTTTTCACACAATTAGAGATTTCTTGGTGTTATTTGATCACCACTGGGTTTTTATTTTTTTTATTATATAAATGAAAAGATACAGAGAATTTTGGGGGGGGGGGAAGCAATAACTTTTACCTAAATGATTTTAAAAAAAAATCGAAATTTCTCCCCAAATTTTGGCCAAAATGTATTCTGCTACATGTGTTTGGTAAGAAAAATCCCAATGAGTGTATATTAATTGGTCTGCATGAATGTTATAGCCTCAAACAACAATGGTGTGTGTGTGTGTATATATGTATATATACACACACACTGGGATTTTTATTCATTACATTTTTTTTTAGTAATGGCAGAGATCAGCAACTTATAGTGGGACTGTAAAAGTGCAGTGTGCAATCTGCCTCTAACTGACATTGTAGAAAACTGCTACTGACATCTCCAGTGACACCAATACAGTGATAATAATATAAACTCTCACTGTATTAATTATGCTGGCTGGGAAGGGTTTAACATCTAGGGGCAATCAAGGGGTTAATTGTGTACCTAGCAACATATAATCTGTGCTGTATTTTACTACAGATCGATTTGTTTAATTTCCCTGCTTTGCACTGAACTCATTTTGAGTCCGCTGCTAATGCACCCCAGTATGCATAGCGCACAACCACATGTTACTGCAGACACAGCACTGGCATTTTAAACTTTTTTTTTTCCTTTAACCACTTCAATACCAGGCACTTGGACACCTTCCCATCCAAGCCAATTTTCAGCTTTCAGCACTGTCGCAATTTGAATGACAATTGCGCAGTCATGCTACACTGTACCCAAACAAATTTTTTATAATGTTGTTCCTACAAATAGAGCTTTCTTTTGGTGGTATTTGATCACCTCTGCGATTTTAATTTTTTTGCGCAACAAATAAAAAAGACCGAAAATTCTGGAAAAAACAAGTTTTTCTTTGTTTCTGTTAATTTTATTTGTAAATAAGTACGTTTTCTTCTTCAATGACGGGCACTGATATGGCTGCACTGATGGGCACTGATAAGGCAGCACTGATGGGCACCAATGAGGTGGCACTGATAGGTGGCACCGATGGGCACTGATGGCACTGGTATGTGGCACTGATGGGCATTTGTAGGCAACACTGATGGGTACTTATGGGTGGCACTGGTGGGCACTGATAGGTGGCACTGATGACACTGATGGGTGGCACTGATGACACTGATGGGTGGCATTGCTGGGCATTAGTTAATTTATCAGTTACTTATGTTGCCAGTCAGTGCCCATTTGTGGGCATTGATTGGCACAGATTGGGCACATATGGATGGCTATGGTGGATGTACCTGGCCATCCACATGTTGCCCCTTTCCCTGTTGGTCCTGGCGGCTTCGTTGGTGGTCCAGTGTGGGCATCTGATGGGGGGCTGCGCTGATAAACAATCAGTGCAGACCCCCCATGTCAGGAGAGCCGCCGATCGGCTCTCTTCTACTTGCGTCTGTCACGCGCGAGTGAGGAAAAGCCAATCAACGGCTTTTCCTGTTTACATCGTGATCAGCCATGATTGGTAAGTACACTAGATACCAGAAGCCCATAAAGCTTTTCAATGGAATAAAGATTTGACTCCCCGCTCTCTGGAAGGTTATAAAACCTCTTCTTTTACAGGGTAATCTTGCTTTAGGCTGGGTTCACACCGCTGCGATGCGGGAACGCCGCGAATCCGCGGCGTTTTCCCGCATCGCACGACTCCCGCCGGCAGTTCACACTGCCCTATGCGAACGGCTGGGAGTGTCAATGATATGTTAATGACACCCCCTGATCCGATCGCATATCGCAGTGCGATCTGCCAACTCGCACAAGAATCGGATCGCATGGTGTGAACGCCCATGCGATCCGATTCTGTTGCGGACGAAAAAAAGGGTCCCGTGCGAGTTTGCTGCGGGACCGCTGCGAGTTCAGCCATACTATCTGTATGGCTGAACTCGCAGCGCTACGGAGATCGGATGTGATTTGCGGTGCGAATCACATCCGGATCTCCCCCCGCAGCAGTGTGAACCCAGCCTTATTTTGTTTAGCCACTTATGGACCACCCGCTGTTGTTCTACGTCTGCATTTTGAAGAGGGATGTCATTGTTATAGCAGCAGCTAGCTGCCATAACCCCGGTATCCACTTCTTCAGCGAGCAGTCCGCTTTCAGATAAAAGTGGTCTCTGCAGCGGATTCACAGCAAGATCACGTTTATCGGCGGTGGGAGAGGCCCCTCCCGCCGCTCTCTGGCAGCAGTGGAGGCGATCGCGTCTGCTCTCCTCTGTGGTACGGAACTGAGTGAGGGAAAGATAGTCCCCATTCGACTCCATAACATTGCAGGGCGGAAGTGATGTCATTTCTTTTGAGAGATTTTTTTCAATGACATTTTTATTTTATTTTTTATTGCATTTTAGTGTAAATATGAGATCTGAGGTCTTTTTGACCCCAGATCTCATATTTAAGAGGTCCTGTCATGCTTTTTTGTTTACAATCCTTGTAATAGCAATAAAAGGGACAGAATATTTTTTTATTTTATTTAAAGAACAGTGTAAAAATAAAAAATAAAATAAAAGGTAAAATAAATAAGAATTTATTTTTTTTAAACGCGCCCTGTCCCGCCGAGCTTGCGTACAGAAGCGAACGCATACGTGAGTAGCGGCCACATATGAAAATGGTGTACAAACCACATACGTTGGGTATCATTGCGATTGTTGGAGCGAGAGCAATAATTCTAGCCCTAGACCTCCTCTGTAACTCAAAACACACACGCCCACACACGACCGGACTTGACACCTCGCTAGCCCCTTGACCTGGTATGGATTTAAAGGGGAACCCCTACGCCGAACAAACGACGTGGGGGTCCCCCCAAAGTCCATAGCAGACCCTTACCCGGACAGTCAGGAAAGGGGTGGGGACAAGCGAGCCCCCCCCCCTCCTGAGCCGTACCAGGCCGCGTGCCCTTAACATGAGGGGTGCATACTAGGTGACGGGGCTAGCGAGGTGTCAATCTTGCCGATGGAGGCGGCGACATTGACTTCCTATTGCTAGTTCCGTCTACCTGGAGCCACGTTCAAAATGAACGGACTTTACTCCGTGTGTGGGCAAGTCCATTCATTTCAAAAGTCCGGCGGACTAGCACACAGACGGGTGGATTGAATTTTGAGTCAAGATTTGTTTCTAAGTCCGCTGGTGGACCTCTGGTCCACCAGATAGTCCGATCGTTTGTACACAGCATAAGGATCCCAGCACTGAACCTTGGGGTACACCACTGATAACCTTAGACCATTGAGAGTAAAGGCCCGTACACACGGTCGGACTTTTTGACAACAAACATGCAAATTAGCTGTTTTGGAGCAACATCCGACTGTGTGTACGCTCCATCGGACAAACTTTTTCTGTTTTCATCGGACTTTTGTTGGCTGTGCGAACGGACAAACTTTCTGGCAACAAAAGTCCGATGGAGCAAAGTCCTACCGTGTGTACGCAAAAGCATCGGACTTTTGTACAAGGTACAAACACGCATGCTCAGAACCATTGCAAACGATCAGACTACAATACAGAAGTTGACCAAAGGTGGCGCTGGAGTCATTGAACGTCCTCTTTTGAAGCGGCGTCAGTACGTTGTGACGTCATTACGTTCGTGTTTGTTGTCAAAAAGTCCGACCGTGTGTATGCAATACAAACTTGTGGACAACACACTTTGTACAAAAGTCCACGGAAAAGTTTGTACAAGTCCGACCGTGTGTATGGGGCTTAAGAATCATTAACCACTACTCCTCTGAATTCTGTCTTTTAGCCAGTTTTCTACCCATTTGCAAACTGATATTTCCAAACCTGTAGACTTTACCTTACACATGAGCCGTGTGTGCGGAACTGTATCGAACGCTTTTGCAAAATCCAAGTATACCACGTCCACCACCACCCCTCTGTCCAAGGTTATACTCCTCATAAAAAGAAATCAGGTTTGTCTGAGAAATTCTGTCTTTCATGAATCCATGCTGTCTTTTGCATAAAATATTTTTTCTAACGGGCATTGTTAGCTTGACATATCAGAATTTTTGGTTATTTCTTGTCTGTATATATGTGATAATATTGTGGTTTGTGTTTTTTTGTCTCTTGAAATAAAGGATTTGAAAAAAAAAAAAATTTTCCTACAAGAACTCGTCTGTGGTCTTTTATTAATCTCTCCAGTATCTTCCCAACTATAGAAGTTAAACTAACAGGTCTATAGTTACTTGGTAAAGACTTTGTTCCCTTTTTAAATGTAGGCACCACATTGGACCTGCGCCAATCCAGTGGTACTATTCCTGTCATTAATGAGTCCCTAAAAATTAGATACAATGGCTTTGAAATTACAGAGCTTAATCCTTTTAGGATCCGTGGGTGGATGCCATCAGGTCCAGGTGCTTTATCCATCTTTATTCTGTCCAAATATTTCTGGGCCATATCACTTTTGAGCCATTGTGGATTTGGGGCTGTGTCACTACCACCCCCATTATAGACATGAGCTCCCCCATGCTCCTTTGTATACACAGAGCTGAAGAAAGTATTAAAAAAATTTGCCTTCTCTTTGTCCCCAGTCACCCACTTTATAGATTATTTTGTAAAGGGCCTACATGCTCAGACTTTACATTTTTACTATTAATATATTTGAAGAATTTTTGGGGGTTTGTCCTACTATCTTTTGCAATCTGTCTTTCGTTTTGAATTTTTGCATCCTTGATTTCCCTTTTACATATTCTGTTATATTCTTTATAACATTTAAATTACACTAGTGTTCCTTCATTTTTATATTTTTTAAAAGCTCTTTTCTTATAGTATATAGCTTTTTTAACTTTGGTCGTGAGCCATATAGGTTTTATTTTTAGCCTTTTAACCACTTTCAGACCGGACCAATTTGCTGATCAAAGACCAGACCACTTTTTGCGATTCGGCACTGCGTCGCTTTAATTGACAATTGCGCGGTCGTGCGACGTGGCTCCCAAACAAAATTGACGTCCTTTTTTTCCCACAAATAGAGCTTTCTTTTGGTGGTATTTGATCACCCCTGTGGTTTTTATTTTTTGCGCTATAAACAAAAATAGAGCGACAATTTTGAAAAAAACGCATTATTTTTTACTTTTTGTTATAATAAATATCCCCCAAAAATATATAAAAAAACATTTTTTTCCCTCAGTTTAGGCCGATACGTATTCTTCTACATATTTTTGGTTAAAAAAATCGCAATAAGCGATTATTGATTGGTTTGCGCAAAAGTTATAGCGTTTACAAAATAGGGATAGTTTTATAGCATTTTTATTAATAATTTTTTATTTTTTACTAGTAATGGCGGCGATCTGCGATTTTTATTGTGACTGTGACATTGTCAGGGACCTATCGGACATTTTTGACACATTTTTGGGACCATTGTCATTTATACAGTAATCACTGCTATATAAATGCAGTGATTCCTGTGTAAATGACACTGGCAGTGAAGGGGTTAACCAGTGGGTGGCAGTGTAGGGGTTAAGTGTTCCTAGGGGTGTGTTACTAACTGTGGGGGGGTTGGGCTTTCATTTAGTGTACACTGATCTCTGCTCCAATCACATGGAGCAGAGATCAACGTCACTAGTTGCTAGGCAGAATGGAAAAATGTTGTTTACACAGCATTTCCTCCATTCGGCCGCTCCGTGAGACGATCGCGGGGATGCCCGCGGCGATCAAGTCCGCGGGTCCCGCGACCGGACTCACGGGTGTCCCGACCAGCGCGGGAGCGCGCCGCCGGCGGCGCGTTACCGATGGCAGGGCGGCATCGAATATTGGACGTACCTGTACGCCAATATGCCTGCCCGTGCCATTCTGTCGACGTACATCGTCGTGCGCTGGTCGGGAAGTGGTTAAACATATTGCCCATGAGAATATATTTTGCAATGAGTTCACAAACAGTCTTTTTGAAGTATTCCTATTTCTGTTCTGTGCCCATTGATGCCAATATTCTCTCCAAGTCCTGGAGAGCAGCCCTCATCCTTGGAAAATTTGCTCTCTTGAAATTAAGTGTTTTTATCTTTCTCGTATGTGATTTTTGCTTACAGCTAACATTAAATGAAATCATGTTATGGTCACTGCTACCCAGGTGTTCCTTTAACTGAACATTAGTAATACACTCTGCATGGTTTGAGATTACCAGGTTCAACAGAGCATAATTCCTAGTTGGGGCCTCAATAAACTGGACCATAAAATTGTCCTGCAATAGGTTTAGAAATGTTTGCCCTTTAACTGCTCTTCTTCTCCACGGTCCCCGTCTCCTGAGCTGCCTTCTCACATTGTGGAGATGTTAGCTGGAACCCCTCTCTCTCTGTTACAAACTCTGATGACATCCTGGCTCCAGCTACCATCTCCACAGTGTGAGAGGGCGGCTCAGGAGACAGGGACCATGGAGAAGGAGAGCAGTGAGGGCAAGGCAAGCACCGATAGCCTGGGAGGGAGAAGACTCCTGAAGATGCGGCCACAGCACCCCCAGTGTCTGCCAGAGCTTGGAGCCCCTGGACTCCTTCAACCTCCTCTCTGCTCCCAAACCCGAAGTATAGGCTGATTGGGGGACCAGAGAATAATGGCGGGTGGGAGGCGCAGGCAGCAAGGGACTGCTTCACCTCACATTGACCTGCTGAGACGAGCACCTCCATAACCATGAAAATGAGTCCTGCCTGCTGCTGGTCATCCTGCTGAAGGGTACTGTACTAAGTATCACTCACACCTTCCAGCACACGGGGACTGGTACATGGGGACACAAGAGGAACTGCAGACAGGGCTAGGGATCTCTTTGTCACCCCACCATCACCCTCCTCTCTCTCTCTCTCTGTCACCATCACCCTCTCTCTGCTTCAACCCCCCCGCCCCCCCCTCTCTCTGTCACCCTCTCTCTCCATCTGTCACTCTCTCCGTGACCCCCTCTCTCCGTCACCCCTCTCTCTCTCTGTCACCACCCTCTCCATCACCCTCTCTGTCACCCTCTCTCTCTCACCCTCTCTCTCCCATTCACCCTCTCTCTCTCTGTCACCCCCTCTCTCTGTCACCCTCTCTCTCTGTCACCCTCTCCCTCTCTCTGTTACCCCTCTCTCTGTCACCCCTCTCTCTCTGTCCATCTGTCACCCCTCTCTCACTGTCCATCTGTCACCCCTCTCTCTCTGTCCATCTGTCACCCCTCTCTCTCTGTCCATCTGTCACCCTCTTTCTCCATCTGTCACCCTCTTTCTCCATATGTCATCTAATTTCTCTGTCACCCTCTATCTCTCTCCATCTGTCTCTCTTTCTCTGTCATGCTCTCTCTCTCTCTCTCTCTGTCCCACTCTTCCCTCTCTCTCCATCACCCTCTCTGTCACCCTCTCTCTCCATCTGTCACCCTCTCTCTCTGTCACTCTCTCTCTCCGTCACCCCCCCCTCCATCACCCTCTCTCTCTCTCTCTCTCGCTCTCTCTCTGTCACCCTCTCTGTCACCTTCGCTCTGTCACCCTCTCTCTCCCATTCACCCTCTCTCTGTCACCCTCTCCCTCTCTGTCACCCTCTCCCTCTCTCTGTCACCCTCTCCCTCTCTCTGTCACCCCTCTCTCACTGTCCATCTGTCACCCCTCTCTCTCTGTCCATCTGTCACCCTCTTTCTCCATCTGTCACCCTCTTTCTCCATCTGTCATCTCCTTTCTTTGTCACCCTCTATCTCTCTCCATCTGCCCCTCTCTCTCTGTCATGCTCTCTCTCTCTCTGTCCCACTCTCCCTCTCTCTCTGTCACCCTCTCTTTCTGTCACATTCTCTTTCTCTATCACCTCCTCCTCTCTATCTGCTCCTGATGAGTGGGAGTCCCCATGAAACGCGTAGAGCCTTAGCCTTATGCTACATCTCCAACATCATGTGATCTTGAGACTCTACAATTAGTGATATCAATTTTATTATCTCTTTTATTTTTATTTATTTTTATTATTTTTATTCACTTTATCTATATTTCTTACTGATTACATGATTGTTGTTTATGAATTATAATTACATTACCGTGTACCAATATTTCTATTACTCATAGATTGGTTTTATATTTTACCATTATCAACTTCATCATTTTGTTCATGAATTATTACTACATTATTATTTTTATTAAGACAACTATCATTCTGTATCATTATTTTAATTTTTTTGTTATGAAATATGTTATCATGTATAATAAATTACTCAGATTCTATTGAACCATATTGTCATGTTACATTCTTGACCTAATGTTTATATTTTTGGAGCCCATGATCACGTGATTTTAATATTTATTTTCTTAGCTGTGCTTCATATAAAGTCCCATTATTCTTTTTGCCAATGCTGCAAATTCTTTGCATATAACAGGGATGGAGGCAGATAAGTTTACCCATTCGTTACCTCATATAAAGTCCCACTAACCCCACCCCTTCTTTTCCTCCTCTCTCTCACCCCATCTCTCCCTGATGTTGTTATGTCAATATGTATTTATTATAATGGGACATGCTAAAATACAAAAAGAAGTGCCATTAAAAAAAAAAAAAACACTGTTACAGATCAACAGGTTGCCTGGCCTATTTATGTTATATTATAGTTTTAGTTTTTCTTGAGCTGGTACAAGTAGCTGGTCTTGCCTTGGGCCTGCCTGTACGATAATCCAGCACACTCTGTATACTTGCACACACCTGTAGTGAGTGACAGTCTGATGGTCTTATTTTTCTTCATTTTCTTAACTTATTATACATTTTGAACATAGTGTAGATAAACTCTGACGATCATGTGTAATGTGGACAGTACAATATGTAGGTGGGGCTTTGTGTGGGTGGGACTGGAGTGTGGGTGGGGACACAGGGGGCCCCATGTTCTCCTATTGCCTGGGGGCCCAATGAGTTGTCAGTCCATCCCTGGGTACAAGCGCCTGTCTGAACAAAGCCTTAAAGGGACACTAAAGCTGCAGGTTTTTTTTTTCTTGTAAATAACAAACATGTCATACTTAGCTCCACTGTGCAGGTGGTTTTGCAAAGAGGGGCCCGATCCTCCTCTTCTGGGGTCCCTAAGCAGCGCTCGAGGCTCCTTCTCTTCTCGAGTGCCCCGTTGGAAAATCACTCTCCTTCGGAACACCCATGCGTGTGTGCTCCCATGTCCTACTGCTGCGTCTATTGACACAGACAGCAGGACTCGGCCCGTCCCCCGGCCACATGTTATTGGATTTCATTGACAGCAGTGGGAGCCAATGGCTGCGCTGCTATCAATCTATCCAATCAGGGCCCGAGACAGTGCCTGGACATGGTGTGCGAGTCCATGTCCGAGGAAAGAACGGTTTCAGGTAAGTTAAACGGGAGATCTGGGGGGCTGGTGCACTACAAGAGGTTTTTAATCTTAATGCATAGAATGCATTAAGGTGAAAAACCTCGAGGGTTTACAACCCCTTTAATATTTAGTAGCACATTCCCTTGCAGCTTCCTTTGGTAAGTGTATATTTCAAATGTTTTGTATATATTTAACTGCTTAGTGCTTTCCTTTTTTATTATTTAACAATACATATTCCCACAAAATGATACTTTCATGTTCTTTAGCGAGCTGAGCTAGGAGGTGGGTGTGGCACTAGGAGTTGGGTAGGGGGTTGAGAAAAGTGTGAGCTAGGGTTGGGTTGGGGGTCTTATGCGTATATTAAAAAAAAGTGTACTGTAATAATATATATATATATATATATATATATATATATATATATATATATATATATATATATATATATGTACTGTGCGCACACACACAGTACTGTGCACAATTGTTACAAAGGAGTGAAAGGATGCTGCAAGTTAGAAATGCTTTTAGAAATAGAAGTTTTAATAATTTATTTTTATCAATAAACAAAATGGAAAGTAAATGAACAGGAGAGAAGCTCAAATCAAATCCAATCAATATTTGGTGTGACTAGCCTTAGCCATTAAGCCAGCCTCAATTCTTCTATACTTGCACACAGTTTTAGAAGAAACTTGGCAGGTAAGTTGTTCCAATCATCTTGAAGAACTAACCACAGATCTTCTGTGGATGTAGGCTGCCTCAAAACCTTCTGTCTCTTCATGTAATGCCAGACAAACTCTATGATGTTGAGATCAGGGCTCTGCAGAGGCCAAATCATCAGGACTTTCAGGACTCCTTGTTCTTCTTTATGCTAGCGATTGGTATTAATGACATTTCTAGATGTCTGGGGTCATTTTTCTGCTGCAGAATAAATTTAAGGGCAATCACACACCTCCCTGGTGGTATGGCATGATGGATAAGTATCTGCCTGTATTTCTAAGCATTGAGGACATCATTGATCCTGACCAAATCTCCAACTCCGTTTGCAGAAATGCAGCTCTAAACTTGCAAGAAACGTTCACAATGCTACACTGTTGCCTGCAGACACCCATTATTGTACCGCTCTCCAGACCTTCGTAAAAAAAATTGCCTTCTGCTACAGACAAATATTTCAGATTTTGACTCATCTGTCTAAAGCATCTGCTGCCATTTTTCTGCATCTCACTTCCTAATGCATACCATGGTGAAACAAGGCTAAGCAACTCAACTATGTATGAAAACATAGGAAGTGGGATGCAGAAAAATGGCAGCAGGTGCTCTTGACCAGTGTTTCTCAACTCCAGTCCTCAAGGCGCCCCCAACAGGTCATGTTTTCAGGCTTTCCATTATTTTGCACAGGTGATTTGATCAGTTTCACTGCCTTAGTAATTACCACAGCTGTTTCATCTGAGGGAAATCCTGAAAACAGGACCTGTTGGAGCACCCTGAGGACTGGAGTTGAAAAACACTGCTCTAGACAGATGAGTCAAAATTTGAAATATTTGGATGTAGCGGGGGACGGCTTGTTTGCAATGAGCTGGAGAGCGCGAGTGTCTGCAGGCAACAGTGAAGCATTGTGAAAGTTCCTAGCAAGTTTGCAGCTGCATCTCTGCAAATGGAGTTGGAGATTAGGTCAGGATCAATGATGTCTTCAATGCTGAGAAATGTGATTGGCCCCACATTTATTCTGTAGCAAGACAATAGCCCCAAACATGCAGCTAATGACATTAAAGTGATTGTAATATTTTGTTTTTTCTTATAAAAATAACAAACGTTATACTTGCCTTCGCTGTAGAAGTGGAATTGCACAGAGCAGCCCAGATCCTCCCCTTCTTGGGTCCCTCTTCTGTGATCCTGGCCCCTCCCTCCTGTTCAGTGCCCCCACAGCAAGCAGCTTGCTATGGGGGCACCGGAGCTGACTCACAGCTCCCTGTGTCCATTCAGACATGGACACGACCCGCCCTGCCCCCCACACTCTTCTGATTGGCTAGCTGACTTTGATTGAAAGCAGCAGGAGCCAATGGTGTCTCAGCCAATCAAGAGGAAGAATCTCAGATGGCTGAGACACTCATGGACATCACTGGACATAGAAAGACCTTAGGTAAATGTGGGGCTGGGGGGGCTGCTGCATACAGATGGCTATTTATCTTTAAGATAAAAAAACCTTCTGCCTTTACAACCACTTTAAGAATTATCATCATCGAAAAGAAGAACAAGGAGTCCTGGAGGTGATGGTTTGGCCACCACAGAGCCCTGATATCATCAAGTCTGTCTGGGATTACATGAAGAGACAGAAGGATTTGAGGCAGCCTAAATCCAGATCTGGGGGTTTGTTCTCCAAGATGCTTGAAACAACCGACCTGCCGAGTTCCTTCAAAAACTGTGTGCAAGTATACTCAATATTTGGTGCGACTACCCTTTGCCTTCAAAATGGCACCAATTCCTCTAACACTAATATTTCTGAAAGCACTCTTAATTTATAGCATTTTGTTACACCTGCCTAAAATGTTTCCACAGTACTGTGTGTGTGTGTATCTATCTATTTCGCAGTGCATATAATGCTTTCAAATTTATATAAGGAACACAAATGCTCTAATCTATATCACTGTGGTACTAGTGAATAAACCCAGCAGATGCTTCTAGATTTAATCCCTCTAACAAGACAAAAATATTCTCATAAAAAAATAAAAGCAGCTCTACTGATAAGTGTGTGAATGTGTAAAATATTGCTCATCTTTAGAATGTAGTTTACTAGAATAAAGAGCAAACCACGTATATGAAGTGCAATTAAAGTTATATACACGAGACCTTAAAAATATGCAAACAAAATTATTGAGTACAACTGAGGGATATTTCTCATTTGACTTGTTATATTTTAACATTTGTTCCATAATTAGGTACTAAGATACTTTTATCCCAGTAGGAACAACCTGGGGATATATCATAAATTGCCACTAGATGGCACTAGATTGTATATGCATTTTTGATGATGATGGTTAAATAAAAGTATAAGTGCAACACTAGACTGCAATAGACTGACTAATTTTATTAGATAGCCGGTTAACAACTTCAATACCAGGCACATAGACACCTTCCTGCACAAGCCAATTTTCAGCTTTCAGCGCTGTAGCTCATCTGTCAGATTCAGGCTCAGAATACGAACCTGTAGACAGCAGCCTGACAGCTCTGATGGCAGAGTTGTGTGCCAAGATCAGGCGTACCAGACCCTGTTCTTCTTCTGCTGTCGTTGAGGTGCAAGAACCGCAGGTCCCTCGTATGGAGCAGAGAGCCAGTACTAGCGCCACTCATCCTGGTGAACTGGCAAGCACCAGCGACCTACTACATCCTGGTTGTACATCCAGCACTGCAGTAACACTTGGTGATGTGGCGAGTCCCATAAGTGCAGTTCAAGCTGGTGAGGTGGCAAGCATGAGTAGTATCCCGCTGCCACCAAGAAGACAAACACAGGCCCATTGTGCCCTTCCTGCAGCATTCGCCAATCCTAATTGGGAACCCGCCATTTCTGCAGCACCCGTACTTCTCCCATTCACTGGCCAACCCGGAATTCAGGTTGATTTTACGTAACTTGATTTTTATTCGCTGTTTTTCACCGAAGATCTCTATAGATCTATTGTGGACCAAAGCAAATTGTATGCTGGTCAATTCATCGCCGCTAATCCCCAGCTGACTCTTGCCAGAGATTGGAAACCAAATATGGTCTCTGAATTTAAAGCGGTTGTATAGTCAAATTTTTTACTGTAACTTACAGGTAAGCCTATAATAAGGCTTACCTTTAGGTAAAAAGAATATCTCTTAAACCTGTATGGTTTAGGAGATATTCCCCTCGCAATGTGCCACTGACTTCAGCGGCGCATACGCACAGGGGATTCTCGGCTTAAAACTCCCACGCGCATGCGCGGGAGTGACGACATGGCGGCTCCGGCCACTCACAGCGCTGGAGCCGTAATACCCAGAAGACATGCCGAGGGAACATGTCAGCTCCCTTGGCGTGGCTTCATGGCCTGTTGGCAGTGGCGGCTGGTGCTAAAATATTTGGGGGGGGGGGGGGGCAAACAAACTGAAAAAAATTTGAAGAAAAAAAAACATTATACGCAGCCACTGTGCCAATCAAATGCTGCCAGCGTGCCAAAATCTGCCAGTGTGCCGCCCGCTTGCCTTCTGCCCTGCACTTACCCTGTCTTGTGGGGCAGCAGGTGACAACAACGAGCGGGTCCTTCATGCGTCTCCTGCACTTCTTCTCCCGTCCTCTCCTCCCGTCAGGCGTCCAATAGCGGCGCCTGTTGTTTCAGCCAATCAGGTGACAGGTAACCATGACCTGAGCAACCTGATTGGCTGTGAGGCAGGTCAGTGTTAGGAAAGCGATGTCTTCGGTTCTCTAACACACCAATGAGTAATCGGCGAACGCACAGCAGTTTTCCCTTTTGGAAGCCTATTAGAGCCCATGGCTCTAATCAGGAAGCCTATTTGAGCCTATGGCTCTAATTAGGCATTTCCAAAGAAACTCCGCCGCTGTAATTCATATGCATGGCGCCCAACAAAGGACCAGGCACATGAATAGGGGGCGGCAGCAGCGACCATAGATAGATTCATGCAATGCATGAATCTATCTATGTGAGAGAGCGAGTGACAGGGGAGCGGCGTTCCCGCGCCTTTATGGACGCACCGCCGCTGCCTGTTGGTCCTACTGGAAGCTGGCTATGGCCAGTGCCCAGCAGGACCCAGAGGTGAGCAGGACCCACGGGCTGGGAGCTGGCCATGCACCTGTAGGTCCTGCTAGGAGCTGATCATGGCCTGTAGAGCTCTGCTTGCCACTAGCCATGGGTAACCTTGTAATACGAGGTGGGCATAGATAGTGAACTGATTCGGGGTTAAAGTGGGCCACTTGACTGGACTTGCCCCCCAGGCCTAAGGCTGTCAGCCCTCCCCTGTCTGATGTCATATGTAAACAGCAATTGCACCATGCAAGTGAGGCATCACTGTGAAGGTCAGATCGAGGGCATTCATTTTAGCAGTAGACTTCCTCTGTAAATCTAAAATGGTAACCTGTAAAGGCTTTTAAAAATGTATGTAGTTTGTCGCCGCTGCACGTTTGTGCGCAATTTTAAAGCATGTCGTGTTTGGTATCCATGTATTCGGCATAAGATCATCTTTTTTTAATTCATCAAACATTTGGGCCACATAGTGTGTTTTAGTTCATTAAAATTTAAAAAAATGTGTTTGAAAAATCGTTGCGCAAATACTCTGTGACAAAAAAAATTGCAACACCCACCATTTTAATCTGTAGGTCCTTTGATTTAAAAAATATATAATTTTAGTTTTAGGGGTTCAACGTAATTTTTTTGGCAAAAATTATTATTTTTTTCATGTAAACAAAAAGTGTCAGAAAGGGCTTTGTCTTCAAGTGGTTAGAAGAGTGGGTGATGTGTGACATAAGCTTCTAAATGCCTTCAGGATTTCTAAGGGTGTAAACTTTTGATTTCACTCCTCACTACCTATCACAGTTTCAAAGGCCATAAAATGCCCAGATAGCACAACCCCTCCCCCCCCCCCCCAAATGACCCTATTTTGGAAAGTAGACACCCCAAGCTATTTGAAAGGCATGTTGAGTCCAAGGAATATTTTATATTTTGCCACAAGTTGCGTGGAAAATGAAAAAAAAAAATGTTTGCACAAAGTTGTCACTAAATGATCTGTTGCTCAAACATGCCATGGGCATATGTGAAATTGCACCCCAAAATACATTCTGTTGCTTCTCCTGAGTATAGGAATACCAGATGTGTGAGACTTTTTTTGGAGCCTAGCCATGTACAGGACCTCGAAGACCAATCAACATCTTTTTACTGAGAGACATGTGTCCATGGAATATTTGATATTTTGCCACAAGTTTCGGGAATATTACAACTTTTTTTTTTTTTTTACACAAAGTTTTCATGAAATGCTATATTGTTCAAACATGGCATGGTTATATATGGAATTACACCCCAAAATACATTCTGCTGCTTCTTCTGTGTACAAGGATACCTCATGTGTGAGACTTTTTGGGAGGCTAGCCACATACAGGACCCCAAAAACCAAGCACCATGTATGTGGCTTTCCTAAGGCTTAAAATTGTGATTTTACTCCTCACTACCTGTCACAGTTACGGAGGCCCTGAAATGTCCAGATAGCACAACACACCCGCCCACCCCAAATGACCCAATTTTGGAAATTAGACACCCCAAGGTATTTGCTAAGAGGAATGGTGAGTATTTTTCAGACTTTATTTTTTTTGAAAATGAAGAAAGAAAAGAAAAATGTATTTTGTTTTTTCTTTTTTCAATTTTCAAAACTTTGTGACAAAAAGTGAGATCTGCAAGAAACATGCCTCTCAGCAGATAGCTTAGGAGGTCATTTTTTTTGGGGGGGGGGGGGTTGTGCTGTCTTGTAATTTCATGGACTCCGAAACTGTGCTAGGTAGTGAGGAAGTGAAATCACCATTTTACACCCTTAGAAAGCCTGAAGGCGGTGCTTGGTTTTCGGGGTCCTGTACATAGCTAGGCTCCAAAAAAAAGTCCCACACATGTGGTATCCCCATTCTCAGGAGAAGCAGCAATGTATATTGGGGTGCAATTTCACATATGCCCATGGCATGTTTGAGCAATAGATCATTTAGTGACAACTTTGTGTAAAAACGAAAAAAAAAAGTTGTAATTTTCCCAAAATATCAAATATTCCATGGACACAACATGCCTCTCAGTAAAAAGCTTTAATATTCTCACAACTTGTGGCAAAATATAAAATATTCCATGGACTCAACAAGCTTATCAGCAAATAGCTTGGGGTGTCTACTTTCCAAAATGGGGTCATTTAGGGGGGGGGGGGTTGTGCTATCCTGGCATTTTATGGCTTTTGAAACTGTGGTAGGTAGTGAGGAGTGAAATCAAACATTTACATCCTAAGAAATCCTGAAGGTGGTGATTGGTTTTGGGGGCCTGTACGTGGGTAGGCTCCCAAAAAGTCTCACACAGGAGGTATCTCCATACTCGGGAGAAGCAACAGAATGTATTTTGGGGTGTAATTCCACATATAACCATGCAATGTGTGAGCAATATATAATTTAGTGACAACTTTGTGTAATTTTTTTTTTTTCATTTTTCAATCACTTGTGACAAAAAAAAATATTCAATGGGCTCATGATGCCTCTCAGCAATTTCCTTGGGGTGTCTACTTTAAAAAATTTGGGGGGGGGGGTGAGATTTTGCTCAAACCAATAAATATATGCTTGTTGACATTTTTTTTTATATATCGCAAAAAAAAAAAAATCACAGAGGCAAATACTATCAAAAGAAAGCTCTATTTGTGGGAAAAAAAAAAGGACGCAAATTTTGTTTGGGTACAACATTGCATGACTGCTCAATTACCAGTTAAAGCAGCGCAGTGTGAAAAAGTCCTCCGGTCATTGAGCTGGCAAATCCTCCGGGCCTGAAGTGGTTTAAGATACTGCAGAGTAGAGCAGCATAAATTGGCCAGTCGCAAAACCATTTTATTCAGATAAAAGCTTGGCAAGATATTTTTTTTCTTTGGGGTAAGTAGGTGCAGTGAAAAATACGTGATTTATGGTGTGGTGGTATGAAAAGACAAAAAGAAAACTGGTCAGGGAGGCTACCAAAAGGCCTACAGAAACGTTAAAGGAGGTGCAGGAATATCTGGCAAGTACTGGCTGTGTGGTATATGTAACAACAATCTCCCGTATTCTTGAAATGTCTGGGCTATGAGGGAAAAACACCCAAGCCCTGCTAAATTTTGCAAATGCACATGTAGCACCCTCTAGGTAGGTAGGTGCTAGAGATAGGATTTTGTAGGAAAGTTACATTTAGGTAAGCCTGGCTAGCAGCCAGGCCTGTTTGTTTTGATCTGATCTAGGCTGGGAGTGGCTTAGGGTAGCAGCTGGTGACTCACAGGCAGCATCACTGAGACCTCCCTCTTCTTTCTCGAGTTTGCTGGAAAGTTCTGGAAAGAGAGGAGGAGAGGAGAGGTGGAGCTGCCTGGGGTGTTTTAGGGAGTCCTGACCAATCCCCAACCAGGATTGGCAGGGGGTAGGCCTTCTTAATTACCTTAATGACCCAGGGTCAGCCCAGCTGGGGAGGGTTGTCGGGTGGAAGAGACAGTGAGAGGGTGCAGAGGCTGTTGGGGCCTGTGAGGGAGCTCCTCATTTTGGGGGGGTGACCTCAGGCCTGGGCTCAGGTGCAGTCCGGGCCACTTCAGGAACACATGAAGAGGTCCTGGACTGGAGGCACAAAAAAGAGCAAGGAGAGGACAGCTGGACAAAGCACTATTAAGAGACTTCAGGGAGGACAACTGGTCGCAGCCAGGAGGGCTGGTGAGTGAGACACAGTCAGGAGGACTGGGTAGGCACACCTGAGAGGACTGGAAGCTTGCAGCCTGAGATGGTGCAGAACCAGAAGTGTGGACTGTGGTGGAAGGGGCAGTGGAAAGAGGCAGCTGCAGCCAGGAGGGCTGGCAGGACCTGAAGATTGGTTACTGGGCTCAGTAGCCACATGTAGGACAGCTAGCATCAGAGACTTTTTATTTTTCTACATTATAGCGGCCCATGGTCCCTGCCTGCAAAGGGCAATTGTTAAGCCCTTGCTTAGTCAGTGTCAGGCCTAACCACTTTGTGCTAGCTGTGCCTGAAGATTAGAGAGGAAGTGATGTGCAGGAGGAGAAAGACGTGAAGATTAGAGAGGAAGCGATGTGCAGGAGAACAAATGGCGTGTATATAGTTGTCCCAAGCAAGTTCTACCAATCCTACTGGGCATCCCACTAGGCATTGGGTGGCACAGTGGTGTAATGGTTGGCACTCTCGCCTAAGCAGTAAAAAAGGTCACTGGTTCAAATCCCAACCATGACACTACCTGCCTGGAGTTTGCATGTTCTCCCTGTGCCTGCGTGGGTTTCCTCCGGGTACTCCGGTTTCCTCCCACACTTCAAAGACATGCTGGTAGGTTAATTGGCTTCTGTCCAAAATTGGCCCTAGTATATGAATGTGAGTTAGGGACCTTAGATTGTGGGCTCCTTGAGGGTAGGGACCTATGTGAGTGTGCAATGTATGTGTGGAGTAAATTGACAACGCTATATGGGTACCTTAAATAGGGATAATTGTAGACACGCACCCACACTTACTCAGGTTGAACTGGATGGACTGGTGTCTTTATTCAACCTTACTAACCATGTAACTACAGTGGTGTGAAAAAGTGTTTGCCCCCTTCCTCATTTCCTGTTCCTTTGCATGTTTGTCACACTTAAATGTTTCGGAACATCAAACCAATTTAAACAATAGTCAAGGACAACACAAGTAAACACAAAATGCAATTTGTAAATGAAGGTGTTTATTATTAAAGGTGAAAAAAAATCCAAACCATCATGGCCCTGTGTGAAAAAGTGATTGCCCCCTAAACCTAATAACTGGTTGGGCCACCCTTAGCAGCAACAACTGCAACCAAGCGTTTGCGATAACGTGCAATGAGGCTTTTACAGCGTCCTGGAGGAATTTTGGCCCACTCATCTTTGCAGAATTGTCCTAATTCAGTTACATTAGAGGGTTTTCGAGCATGAACGGCCTTTTTAAGGTCATACCACAACATCTCAATAGGATTCAGGTCAGGACTTTGGCTAGGCCACTCCAAAGTCTTCATTTTGTTTTTCTTCAGCCATTCGGTGGTGGACTTGCTGGTGTGTTTAGGATCATTGTCCTGCTGCAGAACCCAAGTTCGTTTCAGCTTGAGTACACGAACAGATGGTCGGACATTCTCCTTCAGGATCTCTTGGTAGACAGCAGAATTCATAGTTCCTTTTATCACGGCAAGTCTTCCAGGTCCTGAAGCAGCAAAACAGCCCCAGACCATCACACTACCGCCACCATATTTTACTGTTGGTATAATGTTCTTTTATGAAATGCAGTGTTCCTTCTACGCCAGATATACTTGGACACACACCTTCCAAAGAGTTCCACTTTTGTCTCATCGGTCCACAGAATGTTGTCCCAAAAGTCTTGGGGATCATCAAGATGTGTTGTGGAGAAATTGAGACGAGCTTTGATGTTCTTTTTGCTCAGCAGTGGTTTTCTCCTTGGAACTCTGCCATGCAGGCCATTTTTGCCCAGTCTTTTCCTGATGGTGGAGGCATGAACGCTGACCTTAACTGAGGCAAGTGAGGCCTGCAGTTCCTTGGACGTTGTTGTGGGGTCTTTTGTGACCTCTTGGATGAGTCGTCGCTGCGCTCTTGGGGTCATTTTGGGCGGCCGGCCACTCCTGGGAAGGTTCACCACTGTTCCATGTCTTCGCCATTTGTGGATAATGGCTCTCACTGTGGTTCGCTGGATTCCCAAAGCTTTGGAAATGGCTTTATAACCCTTTCCAGACTGATAGATCTCAATTACTTTCTTTCTCAATTGTTCCTGAATTTCTTTGGGTCTCGGCATGATGTGTAGCTTTTAAGGATCTTCTGGTGGACCTTACTGTGTCAAGCAGCTCCTATTTAAGTGATGCCTTGATTGTGAACAGGTGTGGCAATAATCAGGCCTGGGTGTGGCTAGAGAAATTGAACTCAGGTGTGGACAACCACAGTTATAGTATGTTTTAACAAGGGGGGCAATCACTTTTTCACACAGGGCCATGATGGTTTGGATTTTTTTTCACCTTTAATAATAAACACCTTCATTTACAAATTGCATTTTGTGTTTACTTGTGTTGTCCTTGACTATTGTTTAAATTGGTTTGATGTTCCGAAACACTTAAGTGTGACAAACATGCAAAGGAACAGGAAATGAGGAAGGGGGCAAACACTTTTTCACACCACTGTATGTATTAGCAAGTGGGAAAATGTTAGAAAAATGGGGGTGTGGCTGGAAAAACCTCACTATATACGGCACCTCATCCCAATTTATTAATTAATTAATTAAACAAAAATTTGTAACTAGGAATAGAGGGAGGGGATTAGGACGGTGCCAAAAGATACCAAATTACAGATAATGTATAAAAAATATCAATATACTTCATTACATATACAAAAACGAACAAGGGACATCAAGATTTCAACATGCATTAATATAGACAGGTACATTACAAATATATTTTTATCTTTACAGACATAAAAAGAAGGATGGGCCTAGATCATCTAAAGGCCAATGGTACAGGTACTCAGGTCCTACATGTTTCGCCAACACATTGGCTTCCTCAGGGAAATGAATATACCTGTGCCAGAACTGAATATTCTAAAAAAACAACATAAGGTCTAGAGTACAATTACAATTTCCATTACATTTACATTAAATATAAAATCAGAATGCACGACATGGTCAAGGGCCACCCAAGGCCGGTATATACAACAATGTGCCACAAATACATACCCCCAAGCTACCGAGGAGCACCACAGTGGGAAAAGGGGACCCCAAAAGAGTCGCGGCTCTGTACTGCGTCTATGGCTGCAGGGGGCAGACAAAGACCTAGCAATCAAAAGATTAAAATATGTATTTAAACAGATTAAAAATATTGGGATAGATAAAGTCACAAATATATAGGGCTAGCATAGCCTCAATTACTTACAAATGTAAATTAAAATCAGTAATAAGGCAGGGGCGCCGAGATGGAAGGATTGCACAAAAGGTTTGAATAAGGGGATCAATTAACACATATTGTCCCAGATATATGACTAGAAAGGAAAAGAGAACCAATTAATTGCTAGACACCACACTGTGAGTCAGCCCCCAATTGTAAAGATGTTAGTTGCAATGGCAGAGTATATGAGCTAATAGTGTGGGATCTGGAAATAAGGAGAAGCTGTAAGTAGTAAGGAAAGGTAGAGCGTTCCATAGCCGTGGTCCTTGGACTGCGAATCTTCATTCTCCCTTTGATTTGTAGCGGGACTTGGGGATGAGGAGGTGGTTTTGGTTAGTTGATCGGAGGTTGCGATTGGGTGTGCAGTGTTTTATTTTCTCACATAGTTTTTGAGGAGCGTTTCCTTGTGTGCATTTGTGGGTGAAGCAGATTGTCTTGAATGTGATCCTATCCTTTACTGTTAGCCAATGTAGGGTCCTCAGGGAAGGCCTAGTCAGGCTGGGGAGGTAGTACTCACGACTCCTAGGGGCAGAGTTCATCCAGGGTTAGAACGAGGAGATCCAGTGGCAGATGGTGAGCAGGGGAGAAAGCGCCTGTGTCCCTGCACCCTCTCCCAGGAATGGCTTGGCATACGCGCAGGAGACTTTGGTACGTTGTAGCCAGTCAGGCTGCGCCTCTCTGGAAGACAGAAAGTGAAGCATAGACAGGACCGATTAAGCTTCATCTGGGGAGGTCACTACATAGCTGCGGCCTTTGAAGGAGAAAAAGTTTGAAAGGGAAGCACGAGCGATAGCTGATCCAATGACCCATTAGGGCAGAAGTGTAGGGTTTCATTTGTCACCACTTCACAATGGTAGTTTGCGACAGGTTGGCAAAAATCTGACATTGGTGATCCTGGAACTTCAGATCAGTTCTCTCTCTGGCTGCCAGTAGGAGGGTTTCTTTGGTGCTGTAAAAGGTGAACTTGATGGTGATATCCCAGGGTGGGCCCTCAGACTTCTTAGGGCCGAGCGAGCGATGGATCCGATTGAACTCCAGGCGTTCTATGGGTATTGCTGGTACCAACTCCTGGAAAAGAGCGGTGGCTGTGGAGGTGAGGTCAGTGACAGCTTCGGGGATTCCTCCAAAGCAGAGATTTCCCCTGCAAGAGCGATTCTCAATCTTCCAGGCGGAGCAAGGCCAGCTCCAGCTCTTTTTTAATGTCTGTGAGGACCTGTTCATGGTTCTCCAGGACTGTATTGGCTGCCTCCATTTTGTCTTCCAGGTGGTTGGTGCAGTATCCGAGCTCCCGGATCTCTTTAGTGAGATGTGCAGCCAGCCTGCAGCATAGTTTTAAAATAGTCCAGATCAGCATCTCAGAGCGCTAGCTGTGGCTGCATTGGCACGTGTTCCTGGCTGTCACACGTCTGGGGGCTGCATAAAGTCCTCTGATGGACAGAAAGAAGGGATCCGGGCTTGAAGCTGGCACCTCCAAGATTGCTCCGGGCCCCATGCGGATCATGGCCTGCCTACTTGGTGCTGGAAGAACGTGGACATGGAACATTTCTCCATGAGGTACACAGGGGTTGCCAGGTGCTGGAGCGAGATGGCGGGTATGTAAGGACCCTTGGGAAGGAGTGGTGATGGCGGATATGTCCAGGCAGCGAGCAACGGATTCAGCACACTGCTATGTTGATGCATTGCTCAAGAGCACCCCCCAGTATTTATTTTTAATCAGGTTAAAGGAATGTTTGCTGTAAAAATATCATTGTAATTAAGAGTTTTCGTCCATCCATCATACTGATATGTCAGTGCAGAGAGTTAAAGATGAAGACTAAGGCCCCTTTCATACTTGTGGGACTTGGGACTGCAAAATCGCATGACGAGTCATACCCCATGATTTCCAATGATTACCATTCATATCTGTGTGACTTCAAAGTGCACTACTTTGATGCGACTTGAGGTCCATAGACCTCAAGATTACACAGGCATTGCTTCAAGTCACGTGACTTTGGGGTCGCACAAGTATGAAAGGGGCCTTAAATTAGAGCTGTGAGCATGCTATAGGCCAGGGGTCTCCAAACTACAGCCTGCAGGCCACATCCTACCCACTACAAGCTTTTATCCCGATGCACCGATTGAAGATTGGGGTCAGCAGAGGCTGCCTATAGTCTGTCTGCTTCTGATATAAAAGGGTGGGGAAGATTCTGATGGGGACCCTAACCTAAAGGGGGGCGTGTACCGAACTGCAAATGTGATAAGGAGGACCCTGATGTAAAGGTGAGTGAGGAGTCTGTGGGAGACCTTAATGTAAGTAGGGACTGATGGGGATTTTTTGCAGCCTGCAAACATTTGTAAAGTGTAGCGTTCATCACTAAATAACTAAAAAAATTTGGAAACCTCTGCTCTAGCCCTTCAAAGATTTGGATGCGCTTAAAGCGGTGTTCCACCCCAAAAAATATAATTAAAAGCCTGCAGCTGCTGGCTTTTAACAATAGGACATTTACCTGTCCTGGAGTCCAGTGATGTCGACACCGCAGCTAATGTTTCCACCATTGCAGGTAAGGGTACGCGGCAGTGTAGCCTTATGGCTTCACAGCAAGAATCCTACTGCGCATGTGCTCCTACTGGCCCAGTGACAGGAAGAGGAGGAGAGAGCCGCCCGGTGATGTCACAGCCGTGGCCTGGACTCCCAGAAGTGGGAACAGGATACCTGTCAAAGACCTCACATGGATGCACTAAGCAGGCTAGATAAAAAAAAAAAAGACATAAAAAGATATCCAAAGCCTTGAATATGCCAGTCAGTACTGTTAAATCATTTAAGTGGAAAATTTGGGAATCTCTTGATACCAAGCCAAGGTCAGGTAGATCAAGAAAGATTTCAGCCACAACTGCCACAGGAATTGTTCGGCATACAAAGAAAAACCCACAGGTAACCTCAGGAGCACAGGCTGCTCTGGAAAAAGATGGTGTGGTTGTTTTTGGAGGAGCACAATACAATGGTACTTGGGGGGGGGGGGGGGGGGGGCTGCATGGTCAAGTTGCCAGAAAGCAGCCTTTACTGTACAAGTTCCACAAATAAAATCCTGGTTACAATATGCCCAACAATACCTTGAAATGCCTCATTGGGCTTTGGTGCAGTAAAGGCATCCTTCTGGCAGCTTAACCATGCAGGTCTTTTTTGTTCAAGTATTGTTGAATTGTGCTCCTTAAAAACAATCACACTGTCTTTTTGGAGAGCAGCCTGTATTACTCCTGAGGGTATTTCTTTGTAACCTGGGCAATTCCACCAGGTGTGGTGGCAATCTTTCTTGGTCTACCCGATCTTGGCTTGGTATCAAAAAGCCCTAAATTTTCCACTACCTAATAAGGGATTAAACAGTACCGACTGGCATATTCAAGGCTTTGGTTATCTTTTTATATCCGTTTCCATCTTTATAAAGTTCAATTACTTTGTTACAGAGGTCTTTTGACTGTTCTTTTCTACCACCTTAATGGCTCAGTGTCTAGCCTGCTTAGGGAATCCAAGTGAGCGCTAACAAACTCATTGACTATGGTCTTTATACAGACAAAAATGATTTAACCACTTAGACTGCCCGCCACCATTATATAGCAGCTCTTTAAAGTGGAATATCATGACAACAGCTAGCTGCCCAGTATCCACTTCTTCAGTGGTGGTCCACTTTCAGATAAAAGTGGTCTCAGCAGCGGATTTGCCAAAAAGATCACTTTTATTGGTGGCGGGTGATCTGTATACCTTGGTCCCTGAGCTAGTATTGTCAGCAGTGTCACATTGACTAGCTCATTAGTAATGGTATGTCTGTGTGAAGATAGCCATTACAGTACATCCAAGTCCACCATCACTTCTACCAGGGAATCCCAGACCTTTACTAGTACCAAGATGGCATGCAGAATCATTGTCAGTATTTTCCATGCTACTTGTAGAATCCCCTGCAAAAGGAGAATTTCTAGTGTTCCAGTGTCACAGTATCATTGTCAGTATTCCAAATTGCAATGCTAGAATCCTTGCATTTCCAGTGCCCTGAAACAATGCTGGGCTTGTTTGCCAACCCAGACAGGCATTTAAGCACCAGAATTTGCTGATGCTGTCTTGGCAGCAACCTTAATAAAAGCTAATCGCTTGTTTTCTTTGACTTGAATTAACCCAACTGTTGCTTACTCACAACTGTCATTAAATCTGACTACACCTACTTGCCCAAAGCTTTAGACCCTTTCACACTGTGCCACCCATAGCGTCAGCGGTAAAACATCGCTATTTTAAGCAGCAGTTTAGCGGCACATTTTGGTCGCTAGCTGCTGAGAAAGGGTTAAAACCACTTACAATAGTGGCGTTTTGCCAGTTGTTCAGCCGCGCTAGCCCCATCAATTTAAATGGGAGCAGTGGTGGAGGAACAGTAAACACTGCTCCGAAGAAGCTGCTGGCAGGACTTTTCTTGGCGTCCTGCCAGCACACAGCTCCAGTGTGAAAGCCCTCAGGCTTTCACACTGGAGCAGCTGTTTGAGGGTGGATTGCAGGCCCCATTTTTAACGCTATAGTGCCTGCAAAACGCCCTCAGTGTGAAAGGGGTCTTCGTGTACTTTCACACCATAAACTTCCTGCCTTCTGGAACCAGTTACCAGCAAGAACACATGAAAACTGGCTGATATATACACACTGCCTTGGGTAGACTTTCCTGCTGAGGGAAGTGGCGCTATAAGCTTCAGTATAGAAAGATGCCTGATGATAGCAGTGGAGGCAATAACTAAGGGAGGGCTAAAGAATACCCAAACATTGGCCTGGATGTCAGGTCCACCCCAGGTTGAAGGCCAAAACAGAACAAAATGGTACTTTGATGTGTGCTGTGGTTGTACAATAAAACATGCTACATGCACTTTGTCTCCTGAAGAAATTCAGCAGTCAAGTTCTGTTAACACCGCTTTAATGCAAAAGGAATAAAATCCACAAAGTATAACCAGGTACACAAGAAGTCATGTTCAAGTAGAGTCTAGTTAGCTTAGCATTTAAATAACCCCTCCGCATTACTTGCAATCCATATCCACTGGAGATAGTGATACAAAAGTTGAAGCTTAAGGCTGGGTTCACACTACTGCGAATTGGATGCATGTTCATCGCATGTCAAGAGATTCTGACCCACTATGGAGCCAGTTCATATATCTGGAGTGAATTGCACAGTTGCGTTTCATCCATTTCAGGTGTCGATTCAGACAAAAATTTGGCTATCAGACCTGAATGAAGAATGGACACACTGGACCCCTGCTGTGAGCCGCTCCATGCTGTGAACCCAGCCCTACAGTTGTCACCAAGAGTTAAATGGGTTGTAACTTTTTTTACTTTTGCAGAGTGGCCCTGATCCTCTTCTAGGGTCCCCCAGCAGCACTCCTGGCTCCTCCCTGCATCCAGAAATCCCCAACCGCCCCCCCCCCCCCCCACACACACACACACACACACACTTAATGAGACAGCAATGCACTATTTAAAACACAATATTGAATTTGGTGTGGTGCATCACTAAGCATTCAGCAGCTGTGCAGTCACATATTGGCGACTTCACACATTTACCCTGTTATAGGAGGAAGCCATTTTATTCTCATTTGGGTACAACGTTGCATGACTGCACAATTCTCAAAGTGTGACAGCACAGAAAGCTGAAAATTGGCCTGGGCAGGAAGGGTTGTGAAAATGCCCAGTATGGAAGTGGTTAAGAAAATCTCACTGGAGGACAAGCCTTTAGTTGGGTCATTACCTCACTTTGTAGATCCTGCTGAGAAGTTATAGGAGTAAGATGTCCAGCATTCCAACCAGCCTTCCCCTTCGTTCAGTTTCAGTTCTAGTCATGGGGGTGATACCTTAGCAATTGGAATGCAAAGAAAGCTTGGCTAAAAACAGACACTCACTGCAGACTTCTACCATAAAGGCATTTGCACATCTCATGAGCTGCCATCAGTGACAATGCCATCCCAACACACCCCTGATGCAGAGGACTAATGTTTGCAGAAGTCACGCAACTCACCCGCACCAACCATTTGCCTGCACTGCAGCGTTTACAGCACTGGTTCTCATTCACAAGGTCAATAGCATGCTAAAGGGAAAATGGAGGAATCAGGAAAGCAAAGAAAAACCCCAGCAGATCAGACTTCGAGGATTCTACTTGCTACTCAATTTAGAAAAAGTGCTGCCAAGCCCTACATCAGTATGTGCAGAATGGAAGAGGATACCCACATTCTTACAGGAACTGAGGGAATTTTGCAAGCACCCACTTGTAATGGCTGACCAGGTTAATTGCTAAATGGTGGTTGGCATTAAGGTCCCAGTAGCAGGTAGTGGGGGCTTCACGAAAATATAGTTAGCAATATAGATAAGCAGCCTTCCATGAAGTACAGAGATTAAAACAGTAAATGACCAATGTGTCAATTCATATACAAAGAACTTTAATCTGATATTAATATACAAAAGTTATAAAGCTGATATTTTACATTAAAACCTGACAACATTAAGAAGTGACAGACAGAACAGGCTCTTAAGACAAAAAGGCATCAGGATAACACCCAGCTTGCTAGTACAAAGGGGCCCCAACCAGCACTAGTGGCCAGTAGAATCTTGACCCTTACATAACCATAGTCATTGCCACTTCTTGGCTCTGGAATAAAAACCATCTACAGCCAGTGAGGCTGGCACAAAGTTCCTCATTCAGGAGACTGTGTCCTTATTTCTGTAGTCAAGCTACGCTGGGGCCTTAATGTGTATTGCACCAGACTTCGAGCTCTGCAGTTTCTCCACCATGGTACGGGCATAACGCAAGCGGCTTGCTAGTTCTTTTGAGCAGCCAAATTCCTCTAGAAGGCTCAACTTGAAAGTGTGGAACTCCCGCTTCTCATCAATATAGGAGACAGCAGCCATAAGAGGACACAGAATGATCTTTGTGTGATCCTGTAAGGAAAAAAATAAAAAGGTAATTAAAAAAATATAGAATATCTATACATCAGACTTTGTAGATACAACTCTCCCACTATTACAGCAGGTATGCCAAGGATCTCATGACTGCAGCCTTAAAGCTGAATTAGACATTTTTGAATTTTCTTTGCATGCCTAAATCGGGATAACAATGCCACTCACACTTATATTTCATTTTGCCACTAGATTGAAGATTTTATATAAAGAAATCTTATTTTTCTGTCTTGGCTGTTCCCGCCTGTATTGCTTGTGGGCATGTGAAGCCCACAAGCATTTTCCAGGATATGGTGCAGCTGAGCCGACCAGCATGCACCACCCATTCTCACACATGAACAGTATGAAAGGCTCACATTGCCATCACAATGGGACTCATTTATATTAAGATTAAGTAAAAAAAAAAAAAAAAAAAAAACTCCTAGAAATACATTTTCTACAATGCACAGTCCTCACCTGGAAGAAGTTAATCTGAACGGTTCCATTGCTGAGATGTAGGATGATTGCACTTCTTGTCCTGAACCAGGTCCGCAGGAAGGGGAGGCGAGCCAGCTCGTCACCCTCCCGGGGAGTGATGTTGGCGCCGGCCTTCAGAAGGTGCTCACTCATGTAGTTCCTAAAGTATTTCAGTAGTGTGATCTGCAAGGAAAAACAGCCGAATGTTCACTCTTGGGCTAAATAATCAGGTGGGAGGCTATAGTAACAGTCAATTATGAGGGGAGAGGCATGGCTTGCTCACAGCCGAGTGTAGACATGTTTGAAGGAACTCTCACCTTGACAAACCAGCCCTGTCCATGCATCCCACTGCTCCAGGTTATTGGTTGCAGCAACATCAGGAGCACTGGAAGCAGGAACCCAGAAACTGCCAAGCCTTTCCACCTTTTTCAACCACACCGATGTCAGTATGCCCCATGCTGTGCCGCCAACAGCCTGGGGAGACCAATTCTTCCTCTCCCCACTTGGCACTGTAGATAAGTCTCAACATGAGGGCTCCCCAGAATGTAGCAATGTCAAAAGGGACTGCTAAACATGCTACTTGTATAACTGGCTGTTAGATTCAGTAATTTGAGTGCAATAAAAAAAAAAAAAAAAAAAAATAATAATTTAGAAAAATTTTAAAGGTCTACTCCAGATCATTGAAAGGATAACAAAATCACATCAGCACGACAGCTTATATTTTCAAAAGTAAACATTGTGCAGTGGCAGCTTCCCATTTTTTCCAGGACAGGTTTTCTTCAAGTCCAACACCAAGGACTGGACTTCAGGAACTCAGCCACGTTCTAAAAGCACACTGATTTGAACAAGCTGACGTTAGAAGCAGATTAGTGCAGCTCTGCATGCTGGTCAGATTTTTCGCTCCGTTTTAAATCGACCCCACCGAGTTAGGTCCAAGTAGATGCACACCTCCTGGATGTCTTGAACATTTTATTGCACTCTCAGAAGACAGCTATAAACATTTTCAGGAGCCCGACAATGCTTCTAAGCTCAGCATCTTTGCCATTAGCTTTGGGCATAGGCACAGGCACTTTGTGCTTCTCTCATCTCAAAGATGAGTTGTCAGAGCAATAACTGGTCAAATGTTTAAATAAAGTCCATGAGATGTCGAGCACCTTGCTGAACTGAACTCAGTGCGCCTTCACTTTTTACAAAGCAGCTGAGTTCAACTTTAAAGTCTTGTATATTGATTGTTCATCATATGCCCTTACCTTCTTTGTTAGTGCTGATGGGTAAGAGCGCACATTGAGGTAAGACTCCGAATTATTCCTCTCAATGTACTGTAAACTGTCACCATCATTGTACATTATCAGCCGAGTTGAGTCATTAAAGAGAACGCCTACACTGTTATCACAAAGCTGGTATCCTAGGGAGAAAACATTTAAGTTTAGTGATCATACAAGATAAAAAAAAACAAAAAAAAACTGACTGCAGTTTAGGCCAGTACATACCTAGTCCATACTTGTCAGAGTAATCCACCCATTTGCTGACCCAGAAAATTGGATTGCAGGCTGGATCCTCTGCTTCATCTGTAAGAGCAAGAAAAAATATATATTTTTTTGGGGGCTAATGGAAATGCACAGCTGAAGAGTTAGCACTTCTTAAACAGGTTCTACAATTTTAAAGTCCCACCACAAATTTGCAGGGGTTCTGTGTGCTCACAAAGCATCTGCTTGCCCCTTCCCTCTGCTGCCCAGAAACCTTTGCATTTTGTGAACACGTTCACAAAAAACAAAGGCTTCTGCGAATGGGCAGCAGATTAGCTGGGTACAGCAGCTGCATGCGAATCTGTAGACGAAAGAGCCAAGACCCAATGGGTCCATCAGCACTCCATACCCATCTAGTGATAACCATCCCTTCTGGAGTGCCAGAAAATTGTCGGAAGAAAAGTCCAAGAAGGCACATCTTAATATTGTTTAGTATAATAGTGTAACCCAATAGTGTTTCTAGACAAAGTAGCCGAATTCCTGTAATCCAGCTTTAATGACTGACCTTTGCACAGAACAGATACTAAAAACAGCCAGGTTTCAATGCTCTAATCCAGTACCAATCACAAGCAGCTTTGTCCTTAAAGTGATTGTAAAATCCACTTATTTTTGTAGCAATATAAAACACGGGGGAAGTTTAAAATGGAAGTAAACCCTTCCAAACAACTTTGACCTACAGGTAAGCCTAGATTAAGGCTTACCTGTAGGTCCAAGTAATATCTCCTAAACCTATATGGTTTAGGAGATATTTGCCCGAAAATGGGCACCGCTGTCTACGGCGCATGCGCCGTAGACAGCGGCGCGCAGGCGCACTAAATGCGGCAAGTCCAAGAATGGATTTGCCAAATTTGTCTACTCCCGTGCGCATGCGCGGGAGTGACGTCATCGCGGCTCCGGCGAATGGCAGCGTCGGAGCTCCGAGACGCGACTCCCGTGCGCATGCGCGGGAGTGACGTCATCGCGGCTTCTCCGCTGTCATTCGTCGGAGCTGCGAGAGACGCCACAACCAAGATGGATGCGGCGGACTACAGGTGACAGCGGCGACTTCGCTGGCTCCTGTGTCAGGTAAGTGACACATAATGAGCTACTATGCGATGCATAGTAGTCCATTATGCTTTACCTTTGCAGGGAAAAAAAAGAGGAAGTAAACCCATCAGGGTTTACTTCCTCTTTAAGTGATCACATTCCCTCTGTTCTCAGCTGCATAAGCACTTAGGGGAGGGGGGCGGTTGTTGGAAGAGCTGCGGCACACCCAGCTTCCCAGTGAACGGCTGTGCAGCAGGGGCACATCAGGACAAGTCTGATCATTGGAGAACAGGCCGAGTTCCCAACAGCTAGAGAACGGATTAGTGTGGTCAGTTTAATAGGAAAGCAGAGGGACTGGCAGGAACACAAGGGATTTCACATAAAAGCAGTAGGGAAGAGGATACTCTCATACAAGTACATGGTACAGCAGGCACATATCAGGATCAGATGCTGGTAACAAATGCTTCAATCGTGTCATTTCTCCAATTATCCAACCATTTAAGGTCTGACCTCAATTAGCTGTCCAAAAAAAAAAAAAAAAGCCTTAAGACCCCTTTCACACCAGGGCGTTTTGCAGGCGCTATAGCGTTAGAAATAGCACCTGCAATCAACCCTAAAAAAGCTGCACCATTGTCTAGTATGAAAGCCCCGAGGGCTTTCACACTACAGCGGTGCGCTGGCAGGACGTCAGGCAAAAGTCCTGCCAGCAGCTTCTTTGGAGTGGTGGAGGAGAGGTGTGTTTACCGCTCCTCCACCGCTGCTCCCCATTGAAATCAATGGGGCAGCGCTGTAATACCGCCAGCAAAACACTGCTATTGCGGCATATTGGCGGCGGTTTTAACCCTCTCGGGCGCTAGTGGGGGGTAAAAGCAGCCAAAATGCGCCGCAAATCTGGCGGTAAAACGCCGCTAAAAATAATGGTGTTTTACCACCCACACTATGGGCAGTGTGGTGTGAAAGGGGTCCAAGTGTCCCAAAGAACAGACTCACCTTGGTTAACCACAGCCTTCTCAGCAGGCTTAGCAGCATTGATACTGGTCAGTTGTTGCATCATATCGGACAGGTAACAATCCGCAGGCTCTGTGCACTCTGGTGGGGCCAGATCTTCATCCTTCTGGACATTCTTCTCAACCATTGGAGAATCTTGGCCTGTAGCAAACATATCAGAGATACTATAGTGGATATCAATTAAGCGGTCACTTTAAAGAGGATAGTCTTGCTCCCAAGGAGAAGGTCTACTCCAGAAGAATTCCATTTGTGGTTAAGACTATAGCACAGCAAAAAGCCGTTCCCAAACGGTGGCCCAGCTGTAGTTCTTGGCTGGTGGCACCATTTCTCCTACAAAGGACAGTGGGATAGATTGCATTTTAAAATACCCACTGATCATCAAGTCAGGTGATGGCAATCTTCCCATGCCACTGATCCACAGACTAAAAGGCTGGCCGGCTACCAACTCCCTGCTGGGAGGAGCAGTGCTACAGAAAGAAAAAAAAAAAAAAGCCACACTTGGGGGTTTTGTTCTTACTCCACCCTGTGATTAGGCAAAAAAAACAGAACTCCTGATCTCAGCTTACTCTAAAATGGATATCGTCTACTTTAATAGGAACTTGGGGTAAAGGGACCCTTCCCCCAAAAATGTTTAAGAACCAATGGCTTGCCTTTTGAAAAAAAATCTCTATAGATATGGTGTAAAGATAAGTACCCACAGTAACAGCTCCCATGATTAAGTAGCATGTCAACAGCAGTTCTACAATTTACAGATCCAGACCAAAAACCCCAAACCACCTTATAGCAGATTTACTACTACAAGTTGCCCCCCCCGTGTAAGATCATGTATAGACATGATTCTGCACTGTCACCTACTGGGGAAGGCATGAAGGTAAACCTTCAGAACCACTTTAAGGTATAGAATGCCTGTTTTCTAAAGCCTCTTTAGCTGCAGTTTACAGACTAAAACATGCTACTGTACAGCCCCAACAGTTTAGGATGGATGCCCTTCTGGATATACTTTTATGCAGGATAAACTGGAATGTCAAGGCCAGTGTGGCCAAATACAGCTCCCAAACTTCAATGATCAGAAAGACCTACCTTTGTTAATTGCAGTAAGTGGTTTCCTAAAGCTTGGATCAATGGAGCTTGGTGCAATGGAGAATCGGGGAGGCACTGTCAGGCATGTAGTGGGAAGGCGGGAGGGGATGTAGCCGGTGGTGAAAAACTCGTCAGTCAGTAACTCATCTATGGTTGGCCTGGTGGTAGGGTCTGAACGGAGCATCTTCTGTATGAGAGCTGCCGCTACAGGGTTTATGTGCTGAAAAGAGGACGCATCAATTAAATGGCAGAAGTCCAAGAAAATCAAGATGGATCAACTGGTTAAGTATAAACAGCTTTAGAGGTCGACCGATATGGGTTTTTCTCTGGCCGATGCCGATATTTAGAAATCATGGCGGCCGATAGCCGATATATGATGCCGATTTTTTTTGGGCCGATATGTTAGGCCGATTTTATTTTTAACCCCCCTTGATTTAACACACCTTTCCCACTGGGGCGTTTAAGGCGCTTTTGGGCTAAAAATAGCACCTGTAAAGTGCCTGCAAAATGGCTCCCCTGCAGTCTGTGTGAAAGACAGAGTGCTTTCACACCGAGGCGATTCGCTGGCAGGATCTTAAAAAAAAAAGTCCTGCAAGCAGCACGTTTGGAGTGGTGTATACCGCTCCTCCACCACTCCTGCCCATTGATATGAATGGGCACCACTGCCGAAGCGCATGCAATGCGATTTGGCAGCGGTGCTTCATGGGCGCATTTAACCTCTTCCTTGGCCGCTAGCTGGGTTATATGTGCCCCACTAGCAGCCAAATAGCACCGCTAAAATGGTAAAGAGCCGCTAAAACTTGCGTTTTACCATCAACGCCTGCCCGCTCCAGTGTGAAAGCAGCCTTCATAAGTGATACAGAAAATTTCTTACACTTAAAGCGGAGGTCCACCCTAAAATGGACCTTCCGCTCATCGGATTCCTCCCCCCCTCCGGCGCCACAATTGGCACCTTTCAGGGAGGAGGGGGGTGCAGTTACCTGGATAATCCAGGTAACTGCACCCACTTCCGGGCTAGCTCTCTGCGGAAAGGGGTGTACATTACGCCCCTTTCCGTAAGTGCCCCGCTGCCTGCTGGGAAACACACAGATCCCAGAGGCAGCGGGGACCGTCCTCATTGCGCAGCGCGGCTCGCGCATGCGCAGTTGGGAACCGGGAAATGAAGCCGAAAGGCTCCATTTCCTGATTCCCATACCCAAGATGGCGGCGGCAGCACTCGAGTGTCGATCTAGAGATCGGCTTCGGGTGCCGACATCGCGGGCGCGCTGGACAGGTAAGTGTCACTATTTTAAAAGTCAGCAGCTGCAGTATTTGTAGCTGCTGGCTTTTAAAAAAAAAAAAAAAAAAAAAAAAAAAAAAAAAAAACGCGGAGTCCTGGCGGACTCCCGCTTTAAACATTTATTAAACAAAACAAACCTCCAATCAGTTTACTTGTATGTATGATCTAGATTAAAAAAAAAAAAAAAAAAAAAAAAAAAAAACCTATTAAATAAAAACAGGTAGTCAAAACTTGGGGGGGGGGGGAAAAAAAAAAAAAAAAAAAAAAAAAAAAAGGGCTAACTTTACTGTTTATATTTTATTTTTATTTTTTTAAATAGTGTATTTTTTCCCCCAAAAAATGCATTTGAAAGACCTCTGTGCAAATGCCGTGTGACATAAAATATTGCAACAACCGCTATTTTATTCCCTAGGATCTCTGCTAAAAAAAATATATATAATTTTTGGGGGGGGTCTAAGTGATTTTCTGGCAGAAAATACTGGATTTTTACTTGTAAGCAACAAGTGTCAGAAAAGATTTAGTCTTTAAATTGTTAAACTGAGAACTTCTACACACAGATGACTTCATTCAGAAGTGTAAACATTGTATCATTTAGTTCTTTTCTTGGCAGCCTGCCCAGAGAGGAGGAAAGGGTTTCTATGACGACTCAGGCAACTTACACTGACTTCTATACAGAAGTCATTTCAAAGTCCTGCTGTAGAATCGGCTTTTTATCAGCACAATCGGCCGATGCCGATTTAAAAAACAGCAAATATCGGCCGATATATCGGTCGACCTCTAAACAGCTTCATTAAAAATACAAATTTGATGTAATATAAATGCAAGTACATCAACCTGACAAGTTAAAATGACAACATGCTGAACAAAAAGCAGCTGCACACTCATTTGCACATACATCAATGCTGCATCCAATCAAGTATTAGTAGCCAGTGGAACTCAAGTGGGGGAGGGGGGCTGCAAAAAGAAAAATTGATGCAGAGCAGACTGTGGAAGTCCAGTACCATGGTTGGTCAGTTAATGGTCCCTAAATGTTTAACCCAGTAGGGTCTGGGATGGATTGGGTGTCGATAAACCCACTGTGATCAAGTGTCATTATTGCACTTGCATGGTATAAACTATGAATCCAAATATACAGAGTGGGACACACACACGGCAAGCCAACAGCTTGACTGGCTGAGCGAGGCTGGTCTGGGCAGATTAAATCAAGTGAGGTACGAGTATAGTGCTAGGAGGGAAGCTGTGTGGGTGTCATGAAGCATACACAATGGTAATCAATGAAGTCTCACCACTCCCCAGCAGCACTATAGTACTCCCATGTCTTGTAGATGGAATCAGCTTGCATATGAATAATTTTCCATGCACACCTTGTTAGTGCCTCTGCACAGTATCTCCCAGCTGTTAAGTAGCATGGGTGAAGGTGTCAGCAGGGTCCAGTTGGACACCACACCTTTGTGAATGTAGACTCATGCCTCCCCTTTCAATTGGGGCATCAAATTTCCTCTTTGGGGCAATGAGTATTTTGATAGACATTGGAGTATCCATTTACCATTAGTACCTGCATTGGCTCCAGCTGACAGTGACTTTTCTATTTAAAGCGGAGGTCCACCCTAAAGTGGACCTTCTGCTCATCAGAACCCTCCCCCCCTCCAGGGCCACAATTGGCACCTTTCAGGGGGAGGGGGGGGTGCAGATACCTGTACAGTACAGGTATCTGCACCCACTTCCAGGATAGCTCTCTGCGGAAAGGGGCGTAGATTAAGCCCCTTCCCGCAAGTGCCCACCACTTTCAGCAAGTGCCCCGCTGCCTGCTGGGAAACACAGATCCCAGAGGCAGCGGGGACCATCCTTATTGCGCAGCGCGACTCGCACATGCGCAGTAGGGAACCGGGAAATGAAGCCGAAAGGCTCCATTTCCTGATTCCCATACCCAAGATGGCGGCGGCAGCACCCGAGAGACGATCGAGAGATAGGCTTCGGGTGCCGACATTGCGGGCACGCTGGACAGGTAAGTGTCACTATTTTAAAAGTCAGCAGCTGCAGTATTTGTAGCTGCTGGCTTTAAAAAAATAAAAAAATAAAAAAAAGCGGAGTCCCGGCGGACTCCCGCTTTAACTGCACCATACTGCCACCCTGAGTTGGTCGTGCGAGCAACATCCCATACCCACTATTAGATTTTCTACAGAGTGTCTTAGGATTTACCAAGACCATATAATACGAGGTCAAACCTTAAGTTTCAATTTTTATGCAGGCAGGCCCTTGCATTATAGTTTTGGAAATCTGAAGACAAATCTGCAGAAAATCTAATTGTGTATGGGGTCTAAGGGTCCAAGCATTGTCACATAACATCTACTAAAAGCTAAGGTTAGCAAAACCAGTCCTCAAATCAGATCACATGACAAACAGGGCAGCAAGATATCCTGCAGAAGACAGGTAACAGATTCATTTCTGTTCTGCATTAGGCCAGAGGGGATTGGGAGACAGCTTCCTACCATTCTCCCCCCACCCCTTAGTCTGCTTATGGTGGGGGAAGTTTGATCCCCTGCAGATTTTGAAAGTTTGCCCAAGTCTACAATTGTAATCATAGGTGTATTTTAAATTATATTGATATCAACCCAAAGGCCAGAAACCCCACGATACAAATGTTGTAAATTGAGGTTCAGTGAGTCAAGTCATTTAATCCCCTACCAGCCAAAAATTATTCTGGCTCCCAGACTAGCTACAGCATGTGCTCATGTGGTGAGTCCTGTGAATTTAAAGGGGTTGTAAAGCCTCGTGTTTTTTCACCTTAATGCATTAAAGGTGAAAAACCTCTGGTGGTACTGCACCAAGAAGGTCTGTTACAGGCTACCCCATTCCTTGTATATGAACTTATCGAAATAAGTCAAATATGGGAACATCTTAGGTGTACAGGCTGGCTTATGGGACCCAAAAGGGACCACTACCTCAGCAGAGGATCCTGCTGTATCCTGAACTTTCGGGGTATCAAGCACAGCTGTGATAAGTGTTCCAACTAGCGCCATTTTTTTTTTAGCACCTTTGCACCCGCACGTTGCCTCCACCCTGGCAACGAACATTTCAAGGACCGCCGACAAAGCGTCCAAAGGCATTGCACTGTTTGCAGACGAGCTGGTTGCAATTGCAGGGAGTTCTGGGGGAACAAACACCAGTTTGATGCCATGCTGACCCACCCTGTCTGCCAACCTTGAGTACTTAGGACAATGTGCTCAATCCCACCCTTCTAGCTGCTGCAGACTGAGGGGCCCCCCACCACAGGACTCACCACCAACCGAGTGCTGCACCATGCTGTTACAGGTGTCCAGAGGGGGGGGGGGGGGGGGGGGTGAAACGTTCTGAGTTACAGCTGCCTGACGACACTGCAAAACAGAGGCTGTGGGAACAAGAGAAGAGGAGCCAGAGACAGGTTGGCTGAGGAGAGGGAGGAAAGAACCACCTGTGGATCATAATTGGCTTGCCTGATTCCACACCGTTTACATATGGCTGGATAAGCCTAGTGTCTGCTAGAGGCCACATTGAGATGTGAGTGCAATTTTTTTTAAGTTTCATAATTAAAGTTGAAACTGGAATTGCTAACGGGAGAGCGTATTAAGGAGTGGTTATCCATTGAATGAACCGAAGGCGTATTGTGATAAAGTCTGGTGAGTGGCACGAATAGTTTTTGCCGGTGGAAAGTAAGGCACATGGACACAGGATTTGGGCTTTGATTCAGACATTGTATCGCAATTTGGAGATTGGACTGCATCCATATAACAGTGGGGGGAAATCGGACATGAGAAGGAACATTGCATTTGAGGACTATTGTGGTATTTTTTGTTTATAATTTTTATAAAACTTTATTTTGCTTTATTTTTCACTTGGGAGTTTGTTGAGCACCTGGAGTGGTCTCATCACACCTATATTAACATACATTGTAAATCACTGGAATGGATAGAAATTAATTTTTTGGCATAAAATCACATGCACTATACAAAAAAAAAAATAGGGGGCACAATCCCCAAATACAGTTTTATAAGGCTCTATATTATCCAGCCTGTCACCCAGCCAGCTGTTGATTTTAAGATCCTGTGATCTGCCATCTTGTGCAAAAGGCAAAAATCCCAGGACCAATGGTCCCGCAGGGAGCCTAGGTCCTTCACTAGGCAGAAAAATAAAATAGAGCTGCTGGAATCAGGCTGAGGGGTTATTACCAGAGGGACTGCCCCCCTGGGTGGAACTAAAGTTCTGTTTCCCACATACATTACATGTTCTGCCTAGTCCTCTCCTGAAGGTGGCATAACCACCCTACAGTCAAGATTACTGGATCCATGTCAGTCAATGAACAAAAGAGAAAGGAACATTAGGTCTTGCACTTGCAGGATAAGACCAAGTAAATGGCAAGTAAAAGACCAAGCAATGACATACCTCTGGATGGCAAGCCGAATTCTGCATCATGCCACATTGCCAGGCACACGCTGGTAATTTCCAGTGCTCTGGGGCAGTGGGCAGGAGTGAGTGAGCATCACCAGGGAGATGGAGGTGAGCATGGCACATGTTCAGAGCATGCAATCCTTCCTCAGCCGCCCCCCCCCACCCCACGCAAGGTCAATTACGCAAGGGGCAGGGCCTGAGTCCTGCTGGCTGTCAAGACAGCAGCAGGACACGGGAGCGCGCCTGCACGAGTGCCCCAAGGGAGAGCGGCTCTCCTAACAGGGCACTTGCAAAGGAGCACTGCTGAGGGACCCCAGAAGAGGAGAATCGGTGCAAAAGCAACTGCACATGGGAGGAAAGTATGACCTTTTTCAAGAACCTTTACATATCCTTTAAGGTCAGAACATTATCTGTCCAAAATAAGAAAATATGATAAAATTCTAACAATGGATAGGGTTCAAAAGGTCAGCTCTCCATCCAGAGGAACTTCACTGCATGGTCTTTTTTGCCATGTACTTTATTCTTATCCTGTAAATGCAATACCCAATAAATGTTTTTGCTTCACATACTGCACTTAGATTGGTGCTGCTTCTCTATCATCTTCACCTATAGAGCCATTTCTTACTCTGAAGGCTGCCTATTCACTGAACACATTAGGTTTTGACTTAAACTTTTTTTTAACTGAATAAAATGTACTGGAGAATTAAGCGACCAATTGCAGATGATTAAAATGGGATTAAAACAGCATTTTAGACAAGACTAAAACAAATGTGATGCCAAAATACATACAGGTGTGCAGCTTTGAAATATCTGGAGCAGTGTGATTTCAAAGCCACCCCTGTGTGAACGGGGGCCAAGTTCAGCTTACAATGAAAATTGAGAAGCTACAGTCTAAGGCTTTACCTACCTGCAACCCATTGGTACTTTGTGAAGTCCTTGGGGCCCCCGCAGACACTAATCTGGTTTTCCCCATTGCCTTAGCAATGAGCTCAGATGTTTCCTGTCCCCAAACTTCTATGGAAAAAATAGTCTGAAATTCTCCTGCAGCATGAGCAGTCTCATGTGCATAGATTATTATGTTGTGTACTGTGACACAGAATATTTCACCGAGATTAATGTACAGCCCTTTGGTGATGGGGGGCACGCAACACTTGAGACCCCCCCCCCCCTCCCAACCAAAAGAAGTTGACCACTGGTCTAAGGGAAGGTTAGTGCATCATGCAACTCAATACGTCATGCAAACCTATGTGTCCCATTGTTCAAGCGCACCTTGGGAATAGCATACTCATTCTTCTTGATCCTTATGTAGGTCTCCTTAAGGCATGAAGTCTCAAAGGGGGGCTTCCCAACCAGTAGTGTGTACCTAAAAAATAAAACAGAAACTAGAAAACAACCTCCGGTGTTTCTACACTGTTAAAGCCGAGCTTCAGGAATTCAGTCACTTCATAAAATTTGCTGGCTTACTGTGGGTTAAAGTGGAAGTTCACCCTAATACTAAAGTCTCTAAATCTACAGGCATCCACAATCTAAGACCAACCTATCTAGCCCTGTAAAGAAGAAGAAATTTAAGTAGCAGAAGCTCTGCAGGGGACACAGCTGACAACAGCTGTGAACTGAATGGGGAGTGATGTCACTTAATTTAGAGTGACATCACACCATTCTTACCACATGACTTCTGTTGGCTGTGTCCTCTACGCCTACCTCGACAGCAAAGCCACCACTGACAGCTCAGCATGGGACCAGATCGGCTTCAGAAAAGCCATGTATTGATATTGTTCTTCCGGTTGCCTGTAGATTTACAGATTTTAGTATTAGGGTGAATGTTAAGTTCAAAGCAGTGCGTGGCCACCTCAGACTTCAGTCTGAGTTTTATTGAGCGCTGGTAGTACAGACCTCAATCTACTCCCAGCACTGAACAGTGAAGGGAAAATTCTGTGCGCGTGTCAATGGCATATCTCCTGCCAATCATAGGCAGCTTTATTTTGTGAATAGGTTCAAATACAAAGCACTCTGAATAGGATTGGAGGGGGGTGGGTGCAACTCTAGGGTTCAGCATCTGAACAATGTCAGCTATGCCCCTGCAGCCCCACAGGCAATATAAAAATAAATGGGAAATTAAAGCAAAGAGTCTACAAGGTGGTATGCACCTTGAACATAACCCATAGCAAATCTGCACATTTTACAATGTGTCTGAATTCCTGAAGTTTAGCTTTAAGATCTGCCAGTACATCCTAGTCTAAACGTTTCCTTTTAGAATAAAGGTTATTTTAAGACTACTGGAAGCAAAGACCCCTAGAATAAAAGTGAACCTGATTTGTCTATAGTAAGACAAACTAACAACTTCCCTTAATCGGCACCATAAGAATCCCACATTTACAGTTTCCTACCCCCCACTTGCCAAGTCTAAAGTCAGCCCCAGAAACTACATCCACGGACTTACACAGGGCAAGGCATGGCTAATGTGACAGCACCCATAGCCGGAGATTAAAATGGAGCTCCAGTCTCAGTTTTATGATAAGGGCACCCCCACGATTCTTAGTACATGTATTTGGATAATGGCATAACTGTCCTTATGCTTGTAAGTCTGTAGACTTACAAGATCTATAAAGCAGGGAGTGGTTATCGAGGATGTGGGCATCTGAAGCCTGCTTCTGTGCATTTCCAGGATTTGGTGCAGCTGGCTATCCAGCAGATACCTCCGACCTTAAAGCCTGTGCAGTAATGACACTGTGCGAAGCACTTTGTTCATTACAGGCTGCTATGGCAAAGGCGAAGCTGGCAGAAGGTCACACCACATTATGACAACCTGTTAGAGAACTCAGAATCTCTCAATCTTACCAGCATTAGATGCACAAAGCCCTGGGATTGATTAGATATCCCAGGAGTACAGGGGCTGGGTTTATGTCATCGCCTAGGAACTGCGACCAGAAGTTATGCGGAAGACCAACAAATTTGACCATTAAATATACAAAAAGTAAATCACTATGGGTGCACATTACAATGGGGGCAATTCTGAAAAATAAGTGATTTCCGCTTAATGCAGCATTGCACCTCTCTCAAGGATGGGGGGGCGGAGAGACCACTTCTTGCAAATATCAATAATGAACCCATTACCTTACTCATCAAGTCACAACCTGTGCTTTATCCATCATTCTAGAAGTGGAACCAAGCAAGTTTGACATAGGGTTCCAATATTTCTCCAGAACCAAGCAGAGTCTTTTTAATACTACATTATGGCAACATCGGTCTTGGTTTACAGTGGGATGCATTTTGAATTCCACTGTAGAATACAGCTGGTACTTACATTATGCATCCTAAAGACCAGATGTCAACTTCAAAACTGTGGCCCTTCTTGCCCAACACTTCTGGTGCAATGTAGTTGGGTGTCCCACACAGGGTTTTCTTTCTCTCCCCATCAAATTCCACTTGGGTGGCAAGTCCAAAATCACCTGAAAGGTTAAAGAATAGGCAAGAGCTGATAAGGTTGCCAAAAGGACTGGTACTTGCCCATTAAGCCCTCCACTGGAGCTAGAAATTCAAGCCATGTCAGATAGCTTAACGTGTAGTTAGCAACTTCCTCTCCTCCATCATGCATGTGGTCAGGCCTGGCAATTTGCCACTTTTACCCGAGCTGCAGCCTACAAAAGGTTTAGAAGGGACCTAGCATAGTAAAAGCAGCCTTGACACCTACGAGTCAGTGCTGTGGTAGGGCCAAAAAAAAAAAAAATACCCACACAACTTTTATTTATAGTGGTGACACCAAAGTATGGCAAGGTTGGGTTGCCAAAACTGTTGGAGCTAAAGAAAGCAAAAATGCTTGTCCTAGAAACCAAGCCACCCAATTTTACCAGTACAAGAAACAAGAGCTTAAAGTGGGGTACCCCCTCCCAAAAAAAAGTAAAAAGCGAGCAGCTACAATTACTGCAGCTGCTGAGTCAGGGTCCAGAGATCCCCTTGTTCTGCGCTCTCCTTGCGGCACAGTCATTTGTACTATGGGCACCCGGCTGTGGCTTCACAGCTGGGCACCCACTGCGCATGCAGCGCACCGAGCAGTCACCTGGGACACGTGACAGGTCCCAGGTGACTGTGCGGCGTAAAGGTGAAGTGATGTCACCAGCCCGTGCAAGGAAGAAGGCAGACTACGAGGGACCCCCTAGCAACAGGTATTTAGAGGTGAGAAAAAAATTCAATTTTTTTTTAAAGAATTTTAAACATTTTATTTTTGGGTGGCAACACCACTTTAAGAGGAGTTCCAGACTGCCCCCCCCCCCCACCCCCCAAAGTTAAAAGGTCAGCAGCTACAAATGCTGTAGCTGTTGACTTTCCATTAGGGCACATATCTGTCCAGGCATCCAGCAGTGCCCTCACCCGAGCTGATTCTTGAATCAGCTCTTGGGTGCTGGTGATGCCATCTCAGCTAAGGGAAACCTGCAGTAAAGCCTTGCTTGGGGGGTGAATTTCTGGCTCAGTTCAGCACTATAAACTGAGCTGGAAGTGGGAGCGGGTACCTGTCAAAAAATAAAGGGCATGGAGATAGACAAGCAGAGCTCAGCTTACTACAGTAACTTCCAGATATGAAGGGGTTTGGTAAAACATAAGGCCAGCCATAGACTGAGTGAATCTTTCCAGCAACCACTGGTAGCAGGAAACATTTGCTAGATTCCCCTCCCCCCTAAAACAGTGTTGACAGGGGAATCCCTCCTGCTGAGCCATAGTCTTCTCCCAGTAGAGAGTGAGAGAAGCCTTCCCTGCCAGGAGAACACAGTGATAACTGCTAGCAGCTATAACAGCCGCTGGCAATAATTGCATGTAAAGTCTTGCAGGCTTTACCAAACTTAATCAAGCGATCAACTTGGGTACGTTCAGCATGTCCATACATGGGTCAAATCTCAACCAATTCCTGCAGAATTGGACAAGATTTCAACCACCTATGGCTGGCTTAAGACCACAGATAAAGTGGTTAATCAAAAAGGCTAAAGGAGGACTGCAGCATATAGGTACCTAGTGAATACCATTGAGCAACCACTTTCCAGGAGCAGAAGTAGTAATGGGCGTTTTGTATGAAAAAAATAAAAAAATCTTGTTTCTCTACCACCAATAGGGGCTAAAAATCAGAACACACCCCACACCTTTACCAATGCCATGCTAGTTTTCCACCTTGTCAAAACCAAAGCATACCTATTTTCACATCCATGTCATCATTGAGGAAGAGATTTCCAAGTTTGAGATCTCTATGGATCACTTTGTTGCCGTGCAGATACTGGCAGCCCAGGATGGTCTGTCGTAGGTAATAGCGAGCTTCTGGTTCAGTCACAGCTTTCCTCCTCTTGTGCAGCTCCAGTAGGGACTAAAGAAAAAACAAAAAATTATGAAGTTACCAACCTAAACCAGGGCCATCCTCAACCCTATGCCTTTGAGCATTCCCAGCAGACTAGACAGAAGAGAATGGAGTAAAGCAGTGTAGTATAGAAATGTCAGAATGAGATCTGACCTATCCCAGAGGCTGTGCTCACCTAGTGTCAGGATTTAACTGGCAGCCATTTTTTTTTGCAGGACACAGATATTTCAGTGCAATGCTGGCTCTTGTAGTACAACACTCCCCGTTCACATGAGCCATACCACAGAACTGCAGTGCCAATTTAAAGCGGTAGTAAACCCGCTGACATTTTTCTACACCTGTAAGGCAAAAGACATAATGGGCTAATATGCACCGCTGGCCCATTATGCCTTACAGGTAAAAGGCATAATGAGCAGAAGTGCCACTTTTGGGTGGAACTCCGCTTTAACCCCATACTACTGTTAAGTGGTTTTAGGGCACATTTACACTAGCAGTTGGGGGCACACAGCTGAGCCAAGTTTTTTTCCCAGTCAACTGCTATCCTTTAGCTAGAAAGGCAGTGGCCTGGGAGTTGTACACATGCCATGGTATTTTGTGGAAGAAATGATACCCTGTCACATTTGGTGGGCACCATCACTTTCAAACAAAACCATTCAAGTGAAAGTAGCCATGCAAGTGTGACATTTTGGGGTGGGGAAAAAAAGAAAATAGCAGTGACTTCTTGTCACATGCACTCTAAAAGAGGGGTTCAAGTGCAGATCACTTCAGAATGCAAGTGTAATTGAAGTTTTAAGCCTAGTACACAGACCAAGTGTCGGGCAATATCAGCGGGTTTAATAAAAACCAGCCAACATTCTGCCTATGCAAGGAGGCCACTAGGTTGCTACATACAGTGGGATAAAAAAGGAGAATGATGTGGCCACAAGCCAAGAAGTCATGGCAGAAATTTTAAACTGGAGGTAGCTGAATAGAGAAGGCACTTTTAAAAAAGTCACAGGACTAAGCATCATTTAGGGGCTCCGATATGGTCCCTTAAATCCCCACTGCCAAGTCACTTGTGTTCCTACAAAGCCTCACTGTCAGGTCCTGCTACATCTATTTAGTCCAATGGTAGGTGAATGTATTAGTATAAACGGAGACAGCAGCATTTAGAGCCCTTTCACACTGCCGAGCCCATCGCCCCGGCAGTAAAACGCCGCTATTTTTAGCGGCGTTTTACACCACATTTCAGCCACCAGAGGGGCGCTTTTACCCCCTGCTAGCGACCGAGAAAGGGTAAAAACCGCCTGCAATAGTGACGTTTTGCCGGCGGTAATGCAGCGCTGCCTCATTGATTTCAATGGGAAGCAGCGGTGGAGGAGCGGTAAACACACCGCTCCCAAGAAGCTGCTGGCAGGACTTTTCCTGACATCCTGCCAGCACACCGCTCCAGTGTGAAAGCCCTTGGGGCTTTCACACTGGAATAAATGGTGCAGTTTGAGGGCGGATTGCAGACACCATTTCTAATGCTATAGCACCTGTAAAACGCCCTCGGCGTGAAAGGGCTCTTGAGGAGGCTGGCCACATGGCACCCTGCAAAGATTTGGCAAGGGCCAGTGAACATGGGAATTGCCAAAGACCCAAAAGGTAAGATCATGGCATTTAGCTGCCAGCAACCATGCAAGCTGGAAAGGGATATGTTGGCTATCACATTTTTAAATTTGGAGAGTCTACATCCCTTGTAGTCCAAACTCTTGCCCAGCACTACAGATACTGTGAATACCAGGACAGTTGGATACCCCAGTAAATGTATTCATGATTGCAAACAGCGATTGTTAAAGCACAATCCTTTCCCCTCCCCTTCGCTGAATGGCATCACCCATAGCATTGTTTGCTCCAGGCTCTGCATCAAGGAGCATCAAATGTTTGCATCATAAGTGTAAGATTAGAGAACGAAACAGATTTATAGCAAATAATTTTTATTTAATTTTTATTTTATTTTTTTAAAACCTCATGTAAACCAGCTGCCATATGAATTTTCTACTACAGAAAAAAAAAAAAAAAAAAAAAAGGACAGACCAGATTAACAGCAAAGCGACAGATTTGTAATCGTTGCTGATCCCATGGAAACTGGAATACAGAACCAATCAGGACGGAGAGGTCGTCAGCTTTCACAAGCCAAACTCCAGCTCACAGCAACCTAAACGGCTCTCGCTTTTCACTGCCGACAGGCGACCAGCAGGGGGCAGACAAAGCAAGAAGGGGGTGGGGGGATGGTATGTGGACTGTTAACAGCCCAGGGCCAATGCATAGCTGACATTCAGCCCACACCGGCTGGGAGAAATTTCCTGATTATTATGTAGATCTCCACCCCCCCCCCCCCCCCCCCCAAATTACCTTCTACAGTAATCCTGAGCCATCATATACATAGAAGTCACATGGTCACTGCTTGTCACCTCCATTGCCTGTTCATGGAGTGCCCAGGTCCCATCAGGACCAACAATAGATCTCCCTCCATGTAAAAGCTGCTGCAGAACCTCTTTGCAGCCAGGCTGTCACTCACAGACAATAAAGCTGTACTAAAAGCCTGCCATGTGTACTGCTGGGGAACTACAAGCCTCAGCCAGATATTCAGTATACAAGGCCAACAGAGCCACACAGCCTGCTCTGTATTATGAGAACTACAATACCCAGCAGTCCCAGTGATAGAACTGGAGCAGTGCCTACAGAGACAGGTAGAACTACAAGGCTCAGCGGCTCCCCTAGTGCACTACATGACTCAGCTGTTCCACACAAAGGAAACCAGACCATCAAAGGAGGAAGCCATGATTAGCTTAGAGCTTCCTTCTTCCTGATCTCTAGTTTGCACTGCATGCAGGAGAGCTGAGCCATGTAGTGCACCTCAACAGCCTCTGACCCTTGTAATTCCTGCCTGCACTGCTGGGTATTGTAGCTCATATAGCATGGAGAGCAGTGTGTGGCATGTGTTGTACTGATGGCATTGTCAGGTGATCTCTGAACCCCCCCCCCCACTCTACATACCCCCTGTACACTCCCCCCCCACCCCTTCTCTATATAATCCCTCCCCCATACCCCTTCTCCCCTCTACCTAATCCCCCAGCCCCTTACTCCCATCCTGTACAGCCCCCCCAAATCCCCTTCAGCCCCCCCCCCCAAAACAGAAGACCTCCATTAGTCTTATTTTCAAACCCCTCACATTCTACCACCACCCCTACAGAACACCCCCACCAGAGGCCTTTTACAGACCACCCCCCCACCGGTTACAGAAACACCCCCCATATATTTCCAGGCTCCCCCTCAGGCCCCTGTTACAGAAACCCCTAATCTTTCCAGAACCCCCCCCCCCCCCCCCCCAACATTGTACACCCCATCCACCTAGAGAACAATTCCTCTCCCCCCAAAAAAAAAAAAAAGCCTTCAACACCCCCAATCTTCTATACCCAATTATTCCCCCCCCCCCCACGGGCCTCTTCAACCCCCCCCCCCCCCCCCCCTTTTTACAGAAGCGCCCCCGATTCCTCTCCCCGTCCTACCCTCCTCCGGCACAGCTCCAGCACCACATAGACGAAGTCGTTGTCCTCGAAGAAGCCGTGGAAGCCGACCACATTGCGGTGGGAGAGGCTGCGCTGGATGGAGATCTCCATGGTCATCTTGTCCTTCTGGTGCGGTTTGAGCAGCATGGTCTTCGGGACGATCTTCCCGGCGTACACCTCCCGGCTGGCCAGATCGGTGATCTCGTAGCACTTGGCGAAGCCTCCCTTCCCCAGGAAGCGGCCTCGGAGGTACCGCCGGCGAGTGCGAGGATCCACTAGGATCTCGGGGATCTCTTTGGCGGTGCCCGGGATGCCGGGAGGTTTGGCGGGCTGGGCGGCCGCCTTGCCGGTGTCTGGCTGTGCCATGTCTGTACGGAGGAAGCGGGGTGGTATGAAGAAAGCGGGCGGAAGAGGGGGACACGGCTCGGTACGGACTATGCTCTGCGCTCCCTCTGCTCCCGGCCCTATAGCCGCCGTTGGTTTTGAAGCAGAATGCGCGCCGCTGATTGGCCGATACGATTTAAATTGCAAAGCCGCCAGCCCCGGGGCACCATGGGAGAGGAGAGGTTTAAAAGGACGGGCTAGGCGGAGCCAGCTTTATTGGCAGCGGACGTTGGTGGAAACGGACAAAGTGGGTGGGACGTGGTGCCGGGGGGAGAGGCGGGGCTGGGAGCGCACAACATGGCTGAAGGCTGACTGACAATACTAACTGGACCAAGTGTTATAGCACTGCTGTGTGTGATAAATAACTGTCGTATTTCACTGAATAAAATACTTATTTTCACAGTTTTTCCTCCTTTGTTGAGCCCTGGTGCTAGATATCTGCAGCCTCTTTCTGTCCACATGAACTCCAGATATGTCTGCATGGTATTTCTCAGGGAGAGCTTCCTGGGGGCCCATTCACACCTGCACATTGTGGGAACGCACATGGAAAAGCGTGTTTCTGGACGCATTCCACAATTGTGTACATTGCGTTTGCAGTGCTACTATTTCTTAACCACTTCAATACCGGTGTTCTGTGGAGAAGCGCCCCCCCATCGAATTGTGCCCACGCATGCGCAGGACGGAGCTGCACTTCTGGTGAATTGCCGATCAGCTGTAGTGACGTGACCAGGGCGCAAGCGCACATCGAAGGAGGCTTCTCTCGATGGGAGATACTATTTCACGGCCACAATTGAAACCTATACAAACAGCGGGGGGGAGACCGTAGTTCTCACATTGTGGCTCGCTGTTGCGGTGCGGCTTTACAGTGTGCTGATAGTCTGGTTTTGTCCGTGTTGCAGGGAGGATTTGCTGTGTTGAACGTCCGGTTTTGCCTCCGTAAAAGGACAGGTTGCAGCGCAGACAAAGCCAGCTCTTTAACACAACCACTAGCCGCCCTCCAGCAGCAGCGATGCACTGAGAACTACTGTCTCCCCCGCTGTTTGTACAGGTTTAAATTGTGCCTGTGAAATGGTATCTCCCATCGAAAGATACCTCCTATGATATGCGAATGTGCCCTGGTTACGTCAGCCCAGCTGATTGGCAAATCAGCTGTTGTGCTGTTTGTATGGCGCATGCGCAGTACATCCCGGGCACTTCTGGACAGAACACCAGCACTTTTACTCCTTCCTGCCCTGGCGAACTTTCAGCACTGTAGCACTTTGAATGACAATTGCGCGGTCATGCAACACTGTACCCAAATTACATTTTTATAATTTTTTTTACACCGATAGCTTTCTTTTGGTGGTATTTACTGTATTTATTAGCGTATAACACTCACTTTTTCACCATGAAAATCAGGTGCAAATAGCGTGTGCTTGTTGTACGCCAATACAAAAATTAAAGTTTTTCCCTGAAACGTCCCTCTTAAAATGAATGTGTGTGTTATATGCCGATAAATACGGTAATCATCACTGGGTTTTTTATTTTTTGCTAAAATTTAAAAAGTCATTTTTCTCCTCCACTGATGAGGTGGCACTAATGAGATGGCAATGATGGGCACTGACGAGGTGGGACAACAGCCATGCAGACTAATTTGATGCAGTGTGCGGTGTATGGTCTGAGCACTGACAGGCTGAGCCCCCACCCCTTCAGCCTCTACAGCAATGCTGGCAGCACTTATACCTCAATTTCCCAAAGACAACCTCTGTATATGATGCTGAGCACATGCACTCAACTTCTTTGGTTGATCATGGCAAGGCCTGTTCTGAGTTGAACCTGTCATGTTAAACCGCTGTATGGTCTTGGCCACCATGCTGCAGCTCAGTTTCAGGGTCTTGGCAATCTTTTTTATAGCCTAGGCCATCTTTATGTAGAGCAACAATTCTTTTTTTCAGATCCTCAGAGAGTTCTTTGCCATGAGGTGCCATGTTGGACTTCCAGTGACCAGTATGAGAGAGTGAGAGCGATAACACCAAATTTAACACACCTGCTCCCCATTCACACCTGATCTGCTCCTGGACACACAAATCTATATGTTTTCTAAATGTAGCTAAACTGAATGCACATGAATGTAGAGAGTGTTTGCATGCCACTGTGTTGTTATGCATTTAGGACCTTGGATCGTGTATAACTATATGTTACGGCAATGTGTGGTAAACCCTGTGTATTACCGCAGGGTACAACAACACACAGGTCTAAATGGGCCCTTAGGTTCCCTTTAGAGCTGAAGTGTGTTCAGAAAAAATTCATTTAAATATATTCCTCAATAACCATAAAGGGAAAAAAAAGATTTACTTTGCGTTCATTAAACGCCTTTGCAAACCCAGATATTACATTGTAATGAAAGTAGCAGTGACATCATCACTGTGCTGTACATAGCCCATGCAGAAAAGAGAGTTGTAGGCGGGGCAGGGGGTGGGACCGGGACCACCCCTACCCACTACAGGCTGTCTGCAGGAAGTGACAAGAGGGGGCGGAGATAAGACCAGTCACCCTGCACATGGAGAGAGAGCAGCTATTAATGGTCTTTTTTACAGAGGTAGTGTCACTCTGGATTACTGCACAGATTTGGAAGAAATACATAAAGCACACCAAGATTCAAGTAAGAATACACATGACTCTTGTAATTAGATGATATTTGCTTATCCTGGAGTTCAGCTTTAAGAAGTAGGACCCATTATCACTTTAGGATACTATTCATGTGTTAAACATCAATTAGTGTGTAGGACAGATCACTTCCTTTGTGTGTGTGTACAGAAGTCTTGTAATCTGGATCTTCTCAGTGGCATGTATATTTATGTTAAAGGATAATGGTGCTTTTAATTACCATAAGCCCACCTGTCAACCCCCACACCCCCTCCATCCCTTCTGCACATTATTGGATTTTCTAGTAGGACCCAAATGCTACAGCTATGACCAAGATTACATTTTTGTATTGCCAACAGGCTGTGGCTCAGGATGGCTAGCCATGCTAGCCTGGTTGTGCTCTGCCACCTGCCATCCTAGTCACATAGTCACCCTGTGCATTCCCAATGCATCCTGTGTATAATAAAAATTCCCAGAGTGCCACCCTACCTGCCATTACAGGGATGAGCTCGATGTTTCGGGTGGAAAATAAGTTCAACTCGATCATCAGGTGTTTGCCCGCTCGCTGAACATATGGGGCGTTCGTGGAAAATTTGATCGCCGCAGAACGACCTATAATGCACTGCGGGATCATAGTGCATTGCTGTATGATGATTGGCCAAAGCATGCACTTGACCTGCATGCTTTGGCCAATCACAGCGCGCTCTGCTGAGAGAGCCATAATTGGCCAAACACAGGGTGCCTTTGGCCAATCATGGCTCAGGGGGACTAAGTCCACACCCCACACTATATAAGGCTGCTTACAGAGCAGCCGTGTGTAGTGTTGTTGGCATGGGCGGAGAGATAGCTTGAGTAAGATTAAGCAGGCAGGTTATTCAGTTAGTGGCAGTGTATTTGAGATATATATATATTGTACAGGACGCCAAGGTTGGGTCCTGGACGGGTGCTATGTAGCACCTGTATTCGGGATGTGGTCCCTTTAAGGGAATCCCGGTAGGCTTCAGGGGGTCACCCAAAAATGGGTGAGAATTTCTGGGGATAGTCTTTAGGAGAGGACTGATTCGCTGTCCTCTATATTAAAAGAGAGATAGTTGGGACCCGGAATTTGGGGGGCTCTGAAGTGACATTTGTGTGGGAAAGAGCCTCCCTCCCTGACCACAGGGATTCTGCACACAGGGGGTTAAAGGCCTCCAAGAAGACAGCTCATAAGACAGGAAGTAGTAGAGAGGTGGTGGTGAGGAGGAGTAGGAGATTATCACCTGTCTGAGGTGTTGTGTTACTGTCTTGCTGTCTTGCTATCTTGGAGGCTACAAAAGATTGCTATAAGGACTCCGAAAACTTTGGGGCAAAGACCGACTACTTTCTTGTTTTTTTTGTGCTGAAGATAAGCGGACTTTAAAGCGGGGTTCCATCCTAAAGTGGAACTTCCGCTGATCGGAACCCTCCCCCCTCCGGTGTCACAATTGGCACCTTTCAGGGGGGAGGGGGGCGGAGATACCTGTCAAAGACAGGTATTTACACCCACTTCCGGGCATAGACTCCCGTGGGAGTCTATGCCTCATCCTGTCCTGCCGCGCTGTCTGCTGGGACACACACGGGTCCCAGAGACAGCGCGGACAATTCCTATTGCGCTGCGCAACTCGCGCATGCGCAGTAGGGAACCGGGAAGTGAAGCCGATTCGCTTCACTTCCTGATTCCCTCACCTAGAATTGTGGCGGCAGCAGCCGAGACCCGAGCAATCGATCGGCCTCGGCTGCCGGCATCGCTGGACCCCGGGACAGGTGAGTGTCCATTTATTAAAAGTCAGCAGCTGTAGTATTTATAGCTGCTGGCTTTTAATATTTTTTTCCCCAGTACAGTCCCACTTTAATTTACATTTTGATTTGTATGCTGAAGAGAAGCCTTATTTTGATTTAATTATAAATAAAAGTCTTTTTGGTTTCACCTTTGACCGGTTTATGCACTTGGTCCCGCGGAGCTAGTATCTCCAAACTTTACAACTGGTGGAGAATGCGGGCAAAAGTGCATTTGCAGTCACAAAAAACGTTTAAAAACCAAAAACTGACATTTATAAGAGACTGTGTACAAATGGCATGTCTTGGGTGAAGTCAGCTCAGACGCTGCAAGCAGCAGGTAAAGACATGGAGGAGGTCATCAGGGCTTTGGCACAAGCCACCGTGATACAGCAGCAAGCTTCAGCAGACACAAACCGTCGCCATGAGGAAGCAATGGCTCAGCAGCAGCAGGCCCTGGCACAGGCCATAGCTGCACAGTAGGAAAGCACACGGCTGCTAGCTGCCCAGTTTACTGCTCAGCAGGAGTCCACTCAAGCACAGGTGGCTGCCTTGCAGGAGGCAGTAAAGAGGCTGGCTCAGGGATGAGAACAAGTGGCTGTCGCTGCTGGCAACCAGGTGTCTGTGAGGGCCAGCCATTTTTTACAAAAACTGACACCCAGGGATAATGTAGAGGCCTTTCTCACCACCTTTGAGAGGATAGCGGAGAGAGAGGGGTGGCCCTGTGACCAATGGGCCGGCATTATCTCCCCTTTCATCACCGGCGACCCACAAAAGGCCTATTTTGACCTCCCAATGGAACACATCAGCGACTATGAGCGTCTGAAGGCAGAGATCCTGGCCCGCCTAGGAGTGACCACAGCCGTCTGGGCTCAGAGGGTGCATCACTGCCGGTACAAACCTGACCGACCACCCAGGTCCCAAATGCATGAACTGGTACAGCTGGTTAAAAAATGGTTGCAGCCAGAAAAACTGTCAGGCCCACAGATGGTGGAACGAATAGTGATGGACTGGTACATGCGGTCCCTGCCAGATGACCTACAGCACTGGGTAAGCCATGGAGACTCTGCACCCGCTGACCAGCTGGTTGAGTTAGTTGAAAGGTAGACCATGGTGGAGGACCTGCTTGGGCCTGCCAAGCGTCAGGAACCCACACCAAGGGCACCCAAACCAGCCATAGCACCTAGGAGAGAAGCCCTGCCAGACGTTGGGACCCGCAAAACTGCATAGTCTGCTGCAGAACCTCGAAGGGTGGTTCCTGTCCCAAGAATGGGAGACCTACAGTGTTGGCGATGTCGGTCCTGGGGACATACCCGGGCGCAATGCCCACTTCAGGAGGAGCCTATGGACTGCGGGAGTGGTCAGGGAAGCTCCTTCTATGTGCAAAGAGTCTGTGCCACTCATCTGGATCCCATTGCAGGATGGTTCGAGTGTGAAGTGTGGGTGAACCACCTTCCTGCCAGGGTGCTACTGGACTCTGGTAGCATGGTAACACTTGTACATGCCCAGGTGATTGGGAGACTTGGCCCTGTAAGAAAAACCCTATGTGTAGTGTGCATCCATGGAGACACCAAGGAGTACCCCTTGGTTTCGGTGACTGTGTCCTATGGCCATACCTCAGTGACACAAGAGGTCGGGGTAGTGAGAAGCTTAATACATTATATTGGGGCGGGATGGTCCACTATTTTTCGAACTGTGGAGCTAGGTACAGATGGGGCTACCAGGACAGCCAGGAGAACTGGGGACACTGGGCCTGGAAGAGACAGAGTCTGAGGGACCTACCCCACTGATACAGAGATACCGGTTACTGATAATGATATTGCAGAGAATGTTAAGTTAAAGGATGATTCTGTTTCAGATTTCAAAACCGAGTTAACCTCTGAGGGGGGATGTCTTCCCGTTACAGGTTATGCTGGGGGAGAATGACGAGGAGCTCCCCGCTGCAGTTCCCGGTTGAGGAGGGTGAAGGAGAAACTTCCTCAAGGCCAGTGCACCCAAACCTGGATGTACCCAGGGGTGAGTTTGGCACGGCCCAGTTGCGGGATCCTACCTTGGTCAATGCTCGAGAGCAGGTTTCTGTTGTGGATGGGGTCTCACAAATGCCAGGGGCAGATCAGAGGTTTCCTCATTTTGCGTTGAAGGGGGACTTGCTTTATCGAGTGGCTGAAAGCCGTGGGGAAACTATAGAGCAGTTGCTGGTTCTCCAACCGTATAGGCGGATGCTACTTGATCTAGCCCACAACGACGCACTGGGAGGACACTTGGGTGCAGAGAAAACAGAGGCCAGGATAACTGACCGGTTTTACTGGCCAGGGGTGAAGGTTGAGGTTAAAAGATATTGTGAATCTTGTCCCATTTGCCAGTTAACTGCCCCAGTGCCCCACTATAGAAGCCCTCTGGTACCCTTGTCAATTATTGAGGTTCCATTCGAGCGGATCACTATGGATCTCATGGGACCCCTGGTAAAGTTGGCAAGGGGGCACCAATATATATTAGTCATCCTAGACTACGCAACCAGATATCCAGAAGCAGTTTCTTTGAGGAAAACTTCCTCTAAAGCGATTGCCCGGGAATTATTTCAAATGTTTTCACGAACTGGATTTCCGAAAGAGATACTAACGGACCAGGGCACCCCTTTTATGTCAAAGGTGATGGCGGACTTGTGCAAACTGTTTCAGATTAAACAGTTGCGGACGTCCGTCTATCACCCGCAGACCAATGGCCTAGTTGAGAGGTTTAATAAAACTGTAAAGTCCATGCTAAAAAGAGTGGTCCAGAAAGTCGGGAAGGATTGGGATATGTTACTCCCTGCCCTCTTGTTTGCCATCTGGGAGGTTCCACAAGCGTCCATGGGCTTCTCACCATTTGAGCTAGTGTATGGGCAAAGGCCCTGGGGGTTGCTTGATCTGGTAAAGGAAACGTGGGAAAGTGAGTCCTGAACGCACAAAACCGTGGTAGAGCATATCTCTCAAATGCGAGAGAGGGTGGCTAAGGTGGTGCCGCTGGTGAGGGAGCACATGCAGAAGGCTCAGGATGCCCAAAGAAGGGTGTATAACCGATCTGCGAAAGTCAGACAGTTTCAAGTAGGAGACCGGGTGGCTGTCCTAATACCCACAGTGGAGAGCAAGTTCTTGGCCAAGTGGCAAGGTCCGTTTGAGGTAGTAGAAAAAGTGGGGGAGGTAAACTACAAGGTACACCAGCCAGGGAAAAGGAAACCATACCAGATCTATCACGTAAATTTGTTGAAACCCTGGAGAGACAGAGAACAGGTATCCACGGTGGTAGCGGTACAGTCAGGAGACCATGCAGGGATCGGCCTGGTGCAGATGGCTGCTACCTTAACTAGGCCCCAACCCCAGCAAGCAAAAGAGTTCCTTCAAAGAAATAGGGACATGTTTTCAGGGTTGCCGGGACTCACCAATGTCATCGAGCATGACATTGTAACTGAACCCAATGTAAAAATTTGGTTAAAGCCTTACCGTATCCCAGAAGCTCATAGAGTGTCAGTGTCTGAAGAGGTCAAAAGAATGCTCGAGCTTGATGTCATTAAGGAGTCGCAGAGCGAGTGGTCGAGTCCATTCGTGTTGGTACCCAAACCCAACGGCACTCTTCGCTTCTGCAATGACTTTAGAAAACTTAATGAAATCTCCAAGTTTGATGCTTATCCCATGCCACGGGTAGATGAGGTAATTGAAAGGTTGGGTCCTGCCAGGTATATTACCACGCTGGACCTCACAAAAGGGTACTGGCAGATTCCCCTGACCAAGGAATCTAGGGAGAAAAAGGCCTTCTCTACCCCGGAAGGCCACTTCCAATACAAAAGAATGCCATTTGGTTTACACTCTGCCCCGTGCTACGTTCCAAAACTTTGCATCCACATCATCTGTACGCTTCTGTTTATTTGGATGACATAGCCATCTTCAGCCCTGATTGGGATTCCCATCTTCCCCGAGTTCATGCAGTCGTAGACTCTTTGAGAAGAGCAGGATTCACCATAAATCCAGAAAAATTTGCAATTGGGGTGGAGGAAGCCAAGTACCTAGGGTACATTGTGGGTAGAGGGCTGGTGAAGCCCCAAATGAGTAAAGTAAAAGCCATACAGGACTGGCCCCGTCCCCTAACCAAAAAGCAGGTCAGAGCGTTTTTGGGCATAGTTGGCTACTACCAGAGGTTTATCCCCAACTTTGCCACCATTGCTGCACCATTGACTGACCTGACCAAAGGCAGAAAGTCGGTGATGGTAAAGTGGAATGATGATGCCAAAAAAGCTTTTCAGAAGCTTAAGACGGCATTGTGCCAGGATCCGGTGCTCGTTGCTCCGGACTCTACTAAGGATTTTGTAGTACAGACAAATGCTTCAAATGAAGGGTTAGGAGCAGTCATGTTGCAAGTGATCAACGGGGAAGAGCACCCCATAGTTTTTCTAAGTAGGAAGCTGACGGCAGCGGAGAAAAACTACGCGGTGGTGGAGCGGGAGTGCCTTGCCATTAAGTGGGCTTTGGACTCTTTGCGGTATCTCCTCCTAGGCAGAAGGTTTCTCCTGGTATCCAACCATGCCCCACTGACCTATATGAGGCAAAATAAGCAAACTAATGCCAGAGTAACAAGGTGGTTCCTTTCTCTCCAGGAGTTCAATTTCGTGGTAGAGCACAGATCCGGGAGACAACATCAGAACACTGATGCCCTCTCCCGGGTCCATTGTATGATGTCAAGTGGTGCCTCCAACACCTCCGCGTTGAGGCGGGGGGGGGATATGTACAGGATGCCAAGGTTGGGTTCTGGACGGGTGCTATGTAACATCTGTATTCGGGTTGTGGTCCCTTTAAGGGAATCCCGGTAGGCTTCAGGGGGTCACCCAAAAATGGGTGAGAAACTCCGGGGATAGTCTTTAGGAGAGGACTGACTCGAGGTCCTCTCTATATTAAAAGAGAGATAGTTGGGACCCGGAATTTGGGGGGCTCTGAAGTGACATTTGTGTGGGAAAGAGCCTCCCTCCCTGACCACAGGGATTCTGCACACAGGGGGTTAAAGGCCTCCAATAAGACAGGAAGTAGTAGAGAGGTGGTGGTGAGGAGGAGTAGGAGATTAACACCTGTCTGAGGAGCTGTGTTGCTGTCTTGCTATCTTGGAGGCTACAAAATACTGCTATAAGGACTCTGAAAACTTTGGGGTGAAGACTCGACTACAGCACTGTAGGTGCTTTATTTTCTTGTTCTTTTTGTGCTGAAGATAAGAGGACTTTAATTTACGTTTTGATTTGTATGCTGAAGAAAAGCCTTATTTTGATTTAATTATAAATAAAAGTCTTTTTGGTTTCACCTTTGACCGGTTTATGCACTTGGTCCCGCAGAGCTAGTATCCCCAAACTTTACAATATACACAGTCAGTCTAGTACATACATGCACAAAATACTCTGCATTTAGCATAGACTATATATTCAGTGTTTACTCTATATTCATTCAGTGCAGGCAGTGTATTAATATATACAGTATACAATACAGTGCAGCAGTTGTACATTTTCTAATACAGTGCAGGCGGTGTACACAGTATCTAATACAGTGTGTACAGTTTCTACTACACGTCTGCTGGTGTACACAGTATACAATACAGTGCAGCCATTGTACACTTTCTAATACACTTCAGGCGGTGTACACAGTATCTAATACAGTGTAGTGGTGTTGCAAAACAAAAAATACATCATGTCCGGATGGCCACCAAGGACAGGCAGAAGTCACAGGCCACTAAAAGAGGGAAAGCAGTCTCTGTGTCTACAGTCAACAGTGGTGGTCGTAGACATGGTGCATCCTCTTTTTGCCGTATTCCAGTCAACAGGCTTCCAGCAGCGAACAGACGTGCACCAATGCGCATGCGCGTGCACAGATCGCAGAGAGCATACACAGTAACGCTGCCTTGGTGCCCTGTGGCCTTTAAAAGGGGCTTCTACTGTTCAGTCCTTTGCTGTCTGATCTGCAGCTTATCCTGTGTCCTGTTCCCGAATCTGCACTTGATATCATACTGGCCCAGCTCTCTGACCTCGCTGCTGTCGACCAGTTCTGACCTTTGGCTTCCTTGAGCCTGCTCTGTTTACTTGTCTGCCTGATCTTCCATTGCCAAAACCAGCCTGTACTCTGACCATCCCTTGCCTGCCAATTCTACCTGAACTGATCCACTGTATATGACCTGGCTTGTCTGATCTTCCTCCTGCCTGCCATTGCATCCGCATGCGCTTGATGCTCCCTGGCGCACCAGCATCCTGCTAACCTGCATCCATCAGACCTGCATCCTGCTGACCTGGATCCTGCTGACCTGCATCTTCAGTATTCCAGCCGGCGCCAGCCTCTCCCAGTGGTCATCTTATCCAGCAGGCACTCTTACCTCACTGTGCTCCTACAGTTGCTGTCCCAAACTCTAGTGACCCAGGAACCAGGACTGTATGAAGAGGTCTCCCTCTGCACATCAGGCTCACCTCCAAGGTACAAGTCAGCCACAACATGCAGAAGAGTTGGTGGAGTGGATAATGAAGCCATCCTCATCCTCTCTCACCCAGGCTAAGAGTAGTTTGCCTTCCAACGCAGCTGCCAAATCGGCCTATTCCACCAGCTCCTTGTCCACAGTCACTCCTTCCGTAGCCTCACTATCATGCATTGAGGAGTCACCAGAATTAATCGACCACAGTATCGGGTACATGCTGCTGGAGGATGTGCATCGATTTGAAGGCTCCGATGTTGGTTCCCAGGTTGAGGAAGAGTGTAACGTGAGCCTAGAGAGAGGGGGTGCCACAGAAGGACAAGAAACTCTTCCCCCAGCTGTAGCATACTGCCAAGTTTGCCGCTGACGGGCAACGCCACCAACCCTATATTTATTATTATTATTATTCACGATTTATATAGCGCCAACAGTTTATGCAGCGCTTTACAATGTATAGGGGGGACAACTCAATTACAGTACAATACAAAAGGTACAGGAGGGCCCTGCTCGTAGAGCTTACATTCTAAAGGGAGGGGGTGGTGGTACAAAAGGTAATAGCTGCAGAGAATGATTTGATGGTGGTGGCTCGGGGACAGTTAGGTGGGTGTGGGATAGGCTTCCCTGAATAAATGAATTTTCAGGGAATTCTTAAAGGTGGACAGGGTAGGGGCTGATTGGACAGACTGGGGCAGGGAGTTCCAGAGGATGGAAGAGGCTCTGGAGAAGTCTTGAAGGCAAGCATGAGAGGAGGTAACAAGGGAGCTAGAAAGCAGGAGGTCCTCGGAGGAGTGGAGTGGACGATTTGGGCGATATCTGCAGATGAGGTTGGTGATATAGATGGGGGCGATGTTGTGGATGGCTTTGTATGTTATGGTTAGCATTTAGAATTTTACATAGTGGGGTAGGGGAAGCCAGTGAAGGGATTGGCAGAGAGGGCCAGCAGTAACGGAACGATTAGTGAGGTGTATTAGTCAAGCAGCAGCATTCATAATAGACTGAAGGGGGGATAGCTTGCTTAAGGGTAGGCCATTAAGGAGAGAGTTGCAGTAGTCAAGGCGGGAAATAATCAAGGAGTGAACGAGTTGCTTTGTGGTGTCATTAGTCAGGAAGGGTCTAATTCTGGAGATTTTGCGGAGGTGAAGGTGGCAGGATTTAGCCAGTGATTGGATATGGGGGCTGAAAGAGAGGCCAGAGTCAAGGATTACACCCAGGACCCTGGCATGTGTGGAGTGACCAATGGCTGTGTTGTTGATATTAATGGTGAAGTCACGGGGGGGATCATGAAGGAGGAAATATAACAAGCTTAGTTTTAGAAAGATTGAGTTTGAGGAAGTGGTGTGAAATCCATACTGATATGTCATTCAGTAAGTTGGAGATCTGTGAGGAGATTGAGGGGGTGAGTTGAGGAGTGGAGAGATAGATCTGGGTGTCGTCGGCATAGAGGTGGTATTGGAAACCATGGGAGTTTATCAACTGGCCTAGGGAAGAGGTATAGAGCGAGAATAGGAGGGGCCCAAGGACAGAACCTTGGGGTACCCCAACAGAAAGAGGAAGGGGAGCAGAGGAGATGTAGTTGTAAGTGACACTGAAAGTGCGCTGAGATAGGTAGGAGGAAAACCAGGATAAAGCAGAATAGCAGAGTCCAAGGAAGCGTAATTTTCTGAGGAGAATCAGGTGGTCAACTGTGTCAAAGGCAGCAGAGAGGTCTAAAAGTATGAGTATGGAGTAGTGGTCATTGGTTTTAGCAGTTAGTAGGTCATTGGTGAGTTTTAGTAGGGCAGTTTCAGTAGAATGTTGTGGGCGGAAGCCAGACTGTAGGGGGTCAAGAAGGTTGTTGTCCATGAGGTAGCAACTAATTTGGTCATGGACAAGGCGTTCGATGAGCTTGGAGGCAAATGGGAGCAGGGAGATGGGTCTTAAGTTGTTCAAACAGGTGGGGTCTAGTGAGGGTTTTTTGAGTATGGGGGTAACCAGTGAATGTTTGAGCAGGGAAGGAAAGGTGCCGGAGGAGAGGGAGAGGTTGAACATGTGGGTTAGGGAGTTAAGGATAGAGTGGGAAGGTGGTAGCAGTAATTGTGAGGGCACAGGGTCCCGGGAGCAGGTAGTGAGGTGGGCCGTGGAGAGGAGTTTATTAACTTCTGTGGTAACTGGGCAAAAAGAGGAGAGTAGAGGAGAGCGTGGTGTTGGACCTGTTGTGTTGGGTAGGGGAGGAAGTTGAATGCTGGATATCTCCTTGCGAATTGTGTCAATTTTGCTATTGAAATGGTTGGCAATCTGTTGAGCGGTAAGCAATTTGGTGGGTGGGGGCAGTGGGGGGTGAAGTAAGGAATTAAGGGTAGAAAAGAGTTGACGAGGTTTGGATGAGAGGGTTTTGATGAGAGTGTTGTAATAGGTTTGTTTAGCAGTGTGGAGGCAGGAGTTGTATTTGAGAAGGGCAGATTTGTAGAGGGTAAAGTCTTGCAGATTTACGCCACGCTCACTCAAGAGCACGGCTGTGTCTCTTAAGACTTCTGGTGTCGTCTGTTTGCCAGAGTTGTGGCAGACGGGGCCTTGTTCTGCGTGTAGAAAGAGGAGCAAGTATGTCTAGGGAGGATGACAACATGTTGTAGATGGAAGTGGTTAGGTCTGGGCAGGACAGGGGTGCGATTTTGTCATAAAGGCCATCAGAAACAGAATGAAGAAGGGAAGGGTTGAGGTTTTCGAAGGTTTCTGCGGATAGTGTTTTGTAGGTTGGCAGCATGGGATGTGAGGCGGCGTACACACGGGCGGACTGTCTGCCCAAACTAAGTTCGTCAGACAGTCCGCTCAAACTTTTGAATGAACGAACTTGCCCACACACGGCACTTTTTGAGCGGACTAATACGGCAGACTAAGTTCGTCGTACTAAGTCCGCGCAACTTTTGAAATGAACGGACTCGCCCACACACGCGGAGGAAAGTCCGCTCATTTCGAGTGCGTGTCAAGGTAGGCGGGGCCCGCGACGGAGACGTCGCGGGCCCCGCCGCCTGGAATGGACTTAAAGGGGAACCCCAACGCCGAAAAAAATCGGCGTGGGGGTCCCCCCAAAGTCCACAACAGACCCTTGTCCGAGCACGCTACCCGGCCAGCCAGGAAAGGGGGGCGAGCGAGCGCCCCCCCCTCCTGAGCCGTACCAGGCCGCGTGCCCTCAACATGGGGGGTGCCTTGGGGAAGGGGGGGGCCGCGCGGCCCCCCCACCCCAAAGCACCTTGTCCCCATGTTGATGAGGACAAGGGCCTCTTCCCGACAACCCTGGCCGTTGGTTGTCGGGGTCTGCGGGCGGGGGGCTTATCGGAATCCAGGAGCCCCCTTTAATAAGGGGGCCCCCGGATACCGGCCCCCCACCCTATGTGAATGAGTATGGGGTACAATGTACCCCTACCCATTCACCTGTGAAAAAAAGTACAAAAAAAAACACAACACAGGGTTAAAATATTTTATTGCACAGCTCCGGGGGTCTTCCGTCTTCGGGGGTCTTCTCGCCGTACTCCTCCGCTATCTTCTTGTAGCTCTTTTGCTAGCGGAGGAGTCCGGCTTTCTTCCTCCCCGCCGCCGGCCTCTTCTCCCGACTTCGGGGGTCTTGTCCCCCTCTTCGGTTCTTCTGCCGGGCCACCGCGCCTTCTTATAGCTCTTTTAGAGGCGGTGGCCCGGTCTTCTGTCGCCGCCTTCCGTTCTTCTGCCGGGCCACCGCGCCTTCTTATAGCTCTTTTAGAGGCGGTGGCCCGGTCTTCTGTCGCCGCTGTCGCCGCCTTCCGTTCTTCTTCTTCTTCTTCTCCAGGAGATGTTGACACGACGCTCTCTCCGGCCGGAATGCCAGAGCCGCGCTGCGCGGCCACTTATATAGTGACAATGGGGCGGTGTCACATGGTATATGTCACATGGGTTGGTCACATGGGTTGATGTCACATGGGGACTATGACATCCTAAGGGGGCGGGGTCAGAAGAAGAACGGAAGGCGGCGACGGCGGTGACAGAAGACCGGGCCACCGCCTCTAAAAGAGCTATAAGAAGGCGCGGTGGCCCGGCAGAAGAACGGAAGGCGGCGACAGAAGACCGGGCCACCGCCTCTAAAAGAGCTATAAGAAGGCGCGGTGGCCCGGCAGAAGAACCGAAGAGGGGGACAAGACCCCCGAAGTCGGGAGAAGAGGCCGGCGGCGGGGAGGAAGAAAGCCGGACTCCTCCGCTAGCAAAAGAGCTACAAGAAGATAGCGGAGTAGTACGGCGAGAAGACCCCCGAAGACGGAAGACCCCCGGAGCTGTGCAATAAAATATTTTAACCCTGTGTTGTGTTTTTTTTTTTGTACTTTTTTTCACAGGTGAATGGGTAGGGGTACATTGTACCCCATACTCATTCACATAGGGTGGGGGGCCGGTATCCGGGGGCCCCCTTATTAAAGGGGGCTCCCGGAATCCGATAAGCCCCCCGCCCGCAGACCCCGACAACCAACGGCCAGGGTTGTCGGGAAGAGGCCCTTGTCCTCATCAACATGGGGACAAGGTGCTTTGGGGTGGGGGGGCCGCGCGGCCCCCCCTTCCCCAAGGCACCCCCCATGTTGAGGGCACGCGGCCTGGTACGGCTCAGGAGGGGGGGCGCGCTCGCTCGCCCCCCTTTCCTGGCCGGCCGGGTAGCGTGCTCGGACAAGGGTCTGTTGTGGACTTTGGGGGGACCCCCACGCCGATTTTTTTCGGCGTTGGGGCTCCCCTTTAAGTCCATACCAGGCGGCGGGGCCCGCGACGTCTCCCTCGCGGGCCCCGCCTACCTGGAGACGCTCTCGAAATGAGCAGACTTTTCTCCGGGCGGGAACAGTTCGCTCATTTCGAAAGTACAGCGGACTGGCACACACACGGGCGGACTGTCCGCTCAAACCAAGTTTCAGCGGACAGTTTTACGGAAATTCCGTAAGACTTTGTTCGTCAGACAGTCCGCTGAAACTGTCCGCTGAAGCCCACACACGAGCGGACTGTCCGCTGAAACACTGTTCAGCGGACAAAGTTGGGCGAACAGTCCGCCCATGTGTACGCGGCCTAAGAGACAAGGAGAGAGTGAAAAGGATGTGATCAGAGAGAGGAAAGGTTGTGTTAGAGAAATTGCAGGGAGTGCAGCGATGGGAGAATACGAGCTCGAGTGTATTACCGTTGGAGTAAGTGGTGGTTTGTGTCAATTGTGTTAGGTTAAAAGAGGAGGTTAGGTTGAGCAGTTTAGAAGTGGTAGCAGTATTAACATTGATTGAAATGTTAAAGTCACCTAGGATGATAGCAGGTACTTCAGATGAGAGAAAATAGGGTAGCCATGCAGAGAAGTCATCCAGAAAGCATGACACTGGTCCAGGAGGTCCATAAATAACTGCGACCCTCAGACAAACTGTAGAGAAAAGACGAATACAGTGCATTTCGAAAGAGCAGGGGGTAAGAGAGGGAGGTGTGGGAAGTACCTGAAAGGTGCATTGTGGGAAGAGGAGAAGTCCAATGCCACCTCCTTTTCGTCCACTGGGTCTGGTGGATTGAGTCCAATGGAGGCCACTGTGGAACAGGGCAGCTGGAGAGGTAGTGTTAGATTCCTGGAGCCAGGTTTCAGTTATTTCAAATAGATTAAGGGATTTGGAGAGGAAAAGGTCATTGATAGAGGCTAGTTTGTTGAAGACTGAGTGGGCATTCCAGAGGGCACATGAAAGAGGGGGGCCGACTTAGGGGAATTAGGGGAATTGGGATGAGAAGGTGGGGGTTACGACTGTTGGAGGAGTTAGACAGCATATTTTGGGGATGGGAATGGGGTGTGGGAGGGCCGGGGTTTGGTGCAATGTCACCAGACATTAGGAGTAGTAGGAGGGTGAGGGTGGTAAGGCGGGAGTGGGATTTATAGGGGGGCAGATGCTGTGGTGGAATGGACGTGATGATACTGCGTGGGCTTAGAATGAGCAGGAGGTGGTAAGTGGAGTGATATTGAGTGGGAAGAAGAGAGGGAGATATGTAAAGGTTGGGGGCTGGAGAGGGGGGATAATGAGAGTTTGAGGAGAGAGGACGTTATAACAAAGATTGGTGTGAGCATGTTGGAGGGTGGGGAGAAGGAAGGCTGAGGTTAGTTAGAGGTTAGTTAGAGTATTAAGAGGAACTTCCTGCCAAATAGCAGTGGATGATCAATGTCTGTACTTTTGCAACAGTGCCTTAGTCAAAGTGCCCATGTACAAGTGCCAAACACTTCTTGCCGACGTGACACTTAGTGCAGGAGTGACCAGCCTAAACCCTCACCAGCCATCCCAAGAAATGAACTACATTTATATTGGGAAGGTGTGTGTGTGTGGGGGGGGGGGGGGGGGGTGATTCAAAATTAGTCAATTAGAAGCTGATAAAACCAGGCTTGCGGGGGGGGCGGGGTTTAACAACTGGCCTGACAGATTGCAGTGCAAGAGGGGGCAACTGAATAAGGTGAAATGTTTGATCCTGTTCAGGGCAGGCAGCATAATACAAAATAAGTGACACTTTCAAAAATAAACAAATATAGACAGTAGTTTCGAATTCTTAGTAGGACAGAATTAATGTTCAGTTAAAGCGGAGGTCCACCCTAAAGTGGACCTTCCGCTCATTGGAATCCTCCCCACAGGTATCTGCACCCACTTCCGGCATAGCTATCTGCGGAAAGGGGCGTAGATTCTGCAGAATCTACGCCCCTTTCCGAAAGTCCCCCGCTGCCTGCTGGGAAACACACGGATCCCAGAGACAGCGGGACCATCCTTATTGCGCAGCGTGACTCGCGCATGCGCAGTAGGGAACTGGGAAATGAAGCCGAAAGGCTCCACTTCCTGATTCCCATACCCAAGATGGTGGCGGCAGCACCCGAGAGACGATCGAGAGATCGGCTTCGGGTGCCGACACCGCGGGCGCGCTGGGCGGGTAAGTGTCCTTATTTTAAAAGTCAGCAGCTGCAGTATTTGTAGCTGCTGGCTTTAAAAAAAAAAAACGGAACTCCCGGCGGACTCCCGCTTTAAGCAATGATATTTATAACATTCTGCCATGCAGTCCGTTGGCAAAAGACCCACATCAAAGAAAAAGGCGGACTTCTCCTTGCTCCTCATCTGGGATTTCTAACCCTACTATACCTCCAGTCCTCTCAAAAACCTGTGCTGAGAGGAATGAAGGTATAGCAATCATTACGTAGTATATAATTAAGATTATTTGTGTTACTGTAATGCTTTCATTGTATTTCAATAAAAACTTTTTTGAGAAAGAGGAATGAACGTATAGCAAAAGGTCTCCCAAGTACTTGCAGCCAATCTGCTAGCAGTACACCACCTGTCTCTGCTGTGGTCCTGGGGGTCCCTCGTTCCTCCGTTCGTATAGCGTGCCTCGTTATATGCAACAAGTAAGAGGCATATCCATTGTGCAGTACGTTTGTAAAATTAATTTTATTAATAAAAAGTTAAACTACTCACAAACATTCGATTTAAAAGAACGTTTTGTTGAAATGCTCTATTTGAAAGTCCCGCCCGGCTGTGCCGCCGTCTAAGCAAGAGGTGTACGCTGCCTGGCCACGCCCTACGCGTTTCGTCATTCAGACGTCATCCTTTCACGGGCCATTCGTCATCCTTTCACGGGCCATTCGTCACCTGGTATTTTTATGTGAGCACTAATTGAGATATAACATACAAAATTGTTAATTAATCATATATTTACTTACTTATTTTGTAGGTGTAATTGTGTATTTCAACACTCGCACATGTGTTTTTTTCACTGGCACTTGCACTTTAATACTTAGATATAGGTATCGCATGTTTATTTATGGTTTATTCACTTTTATAAGGAAACATAAGAACATATATGTACAAATAATCATTGGAGAGTACTGTTGGGTATGAACAGATAGTCTTTACTTTTATTTAGGTTTATTCCATTTTATTTTATTTTATTACTTACCAGCAAGCTGGAAAATCTATATAAACCATAACCAATTATTAATTTTTCAAACCAAAACGGTATAGCGCCAAGTCTATTTCCCCTCCTCATTTCACTTTACTGTTTTCACCCACACTGGGTGGAAATTGAATAGAGGCCGCTCATACCAAAATTACACTAAACTGCTCCATAGTGCGACCTTACTTCCTCCTCTTTCCTTATCTAGAAGGATAAGCCCCTGGTTTTGGTCACCCTTTCTTGGGCTGAGTCGTCTATCGAGATACAGGCTCTAATTGACTCTGGGGCTGCAGGCCTGTTCATTGATGCTGCATTTGTTTCGCAGCACTCGATTCCGCTGCAGCTGCGTGACACTCCACTTGCCATTGAGGCTCTTGACGGGAGACCTTTACAGCCTGCCCATGTGACTCATGAGACGGTTCCGTTGTCCATGGCCATAGGGGCTCTTCACCATGAGATAATCCAATTCCAAGTTATTTCCTCACCTAGGTTTCCACTGGTTATTGGTTATCCTTGGTTACAGAGGCACAACCCCTCTTTTGATTGGCTCCATGCTGAGGTTATCTCCTGGTCACCACAATGCAGTGAGACCTGCTTCCTGAAGGTATCCAAGGTCCTGTGCACCTCTTCACTCCCCTCCCTGCCGGAGGAGTACCGTGATTTTAGCGATGTCTTTGATAAAGATCAAGCCGGTAGTTTGCTTCCACACCGGTCTTATGATTGCGCAATTGACCTTCAACCTGGTGCCATACCTCCTCGTGGCCGGGTTTACCCTTTGTCGGTCTTGTAGGATAAGGCCATGGAGGAGTATGTTGCTGACACATTTTCTCGAGGTTTCATCCGCAAATCCTTGTCTCCTGCTGGTGCTGGTTTCTTTGTGAAAAAGAAGAGCGGTGAACTGAGACCTTGTATAGATTATAGGGGTCTCAATCGTGTCACAATTAAGAATGCCTACCCGATTCCATTGATTACAGAGTTATTTGACTGCCTCAGGGGTTTTCATGGTTTTCACAAAGCTTGACTTGAGAGGGACATACAATCTCGTGCACATTAAGGAGGGCGACGAGTGGAAAACTGCGTTTAATACCAGAACAGGCCATTATGAATACCTGGTAATGCCTTTTGGCCTTTGTAATGCCCCGGCAGTTTTCGGGGAATTTATTAACAATGTCCTCCGAGATTTGTTGCAGTTGTGTGTGGTGGTTTATTTCGATGATATCTTCATATTTTCCAAGTCCCTGGAGAGCCACCACACAGATGTTTGTCGTGTGCTTCAGAAACTAAGAGAGAACAATCCCTATTGTAAACTGGAGAAGTGCGAGTTCCATCGTGAACAGGTTACATTTCTAGGCTATGTAATTTCCACTGCTGGTTTTTGGATGGACCCAGAGAAACTTTTGCCAGTCCTACAGTGGGTTTTCGTCCTCTGCAGCGTTTCCTGGGCTTTGCCAACTACTATCGGAAGTTTATTTGTAACTTCTTGTCTCTGGTCAAGCCCCTGACTGATATGACCAGAAAGGACGGTAACCCACAGAGTTGGTCGCCGGAGTCCATTAAGGCCTTTGAGACTCTCAAGGCTGCCTTTGTTTCTGCTCCTGTGTTGGCACATCCTGATCCTACGTTGCCTTTTATCCTAGACGTTGATGCTTCTGAGACTGAAGTTGGCGCCCTTCTGTCTCAACGTCCTAACTCTGAGAGCGCTATGCATCCGTGTGGCTACTTTTCCAAGAAATTGTCACCTGCTGAGTACAATTATGAGATTGGTGACAGAGAGCTGTTGGCGATCATTTTATCCCTGAAAGAATGGAGACATCTCCTTGAAGACACCACTGTGCCTGTTCTTATTCTTACTGACCATAAGAATCTTACATTCTTGTCTGAGGCTAAGCGACTCTCTCCCAGAAGGGCGCAATGGGCTCTTTTCTTGTCGAGTTTTAATTACATTGTCTCATTCTTACCCGGTAATAAGAATGTAAGGGCTGATGCCTTGTCACGACAATTTTCCTCCACTTCCAAGTCGGAGTCGGTTCCGGTTCCTATGATTCCTCCTGATCGTATCTTGGCTACGGTTCGCACCAGTCTTACTTCTCCTTTGGGTGACAAAATTCTTGCTGCTCAGGTCCATGCTCCTCCTGATAAACCTCGTGACTGCTGCTTTGTCCCAGAGAGTCTCTGTACTGCTGTGCTCCAGACTTGCAATTCTCCCAAGGCAGCTGGCCATCCTGGGAAGAATCAACTCATTTGGGCCATTTCCCAACAATTCTGGTGGCCTAGTCTACGGGCTGATGTTACTGCCTTCGTAGCTGTCTGTCCCGTGTGTGCTCAGAGTAAGACTCCACGACACTTTCCAGTGGGCCTCCTACAACCCATACCCAATGGAGAGAGGCCCTGGACTCACCTGTCTTTGGATTTCATTGTGGAGTTGCCCAACTCCCAAGCCAACACTATTATCCTTATGGTGGTTGACTGGTTCTCAAAGATGTGTCATTGTATTCCACTAAAGAATTTGCCCACCTCTAAGGAACTGGCTTCCATTTTTGCCCGGGAGATCTTTCGCTTACATGAGCTACCCAAGGTGATTGTCTCAGACAGGGGCAGTCAGTTTGTCTTCCGGTTCTGGCGAGCCTTTTGTGCACAGTTGGGAATCCAGCTTGCAATCTCTTCTGCGTATCACCCGCAGTCTAATGGGGCCGCAGAACGAGCCAATCAGTCCTTGGAGAAATTCCTACGTTGCTATATTTCTGACCATCATAACAACTGGTCTGACCTATTACCTTGGGCAGAGTTTGCTCACAACAGTGCCTTGAATTCTGCCTCCCGATTGTCTCCATTTATGGCGAATTATTATGGTTTCCAACCTTCCATGTTGCCTGACTCGTTTGTTCCGCAGAGTATTCCTGCGTTAGAGGAGCATCTCCGTGGTCTTCGTTCCACTTGGGTACAAGTCCAGGAGGCTTTGCGTCATGCTAATGATAGGTATAGACTACCAGGTTGGGGACAGGGTCTGGCTGTCATCTCAAGCTCCGGCTTCGTGTTCCCTCACTGAAGTTTGCACCTCGGTTTATTGGGCCTTTCCGTATCCTTCGCAGGATTAACCCAATGGCTTACGCGTTGGACCTTCCTCTTAGTATGCGCATCTCAAATGTGTTTCATGTCTCCTTATTGAAACCGTTGGTCTGTAACCGATTTACCACCTCGGTGCCACGTCCTCACCCTATTCAGGTTGAGAACCATGAGGAGTATGAGGTACAATCCATTTTTGACTCCAGTAGGTTCCGTGGGCGCATACAGTATCTGGTGCATTGGAAGGGGTACGGTTTAGAGGAACGCTCCTGGGTTTCATCCTCTGACGTACATGCCCCTGTCCTCCTCCGCGAGTTCCATAGACGGTTTCCCCTCAAGCCCAGTGGCCCTCCAAGGGAGAGGGGTTATTGAGGAGGGGGTACTGTCAGGGCTGGCTTAGCCCTTCCTTCTCTGGGCTGGCTGCTCAGCTATCGGCTAATTGCCGGCTCTCTTCTCTCTCCACAGTTACCAGCTGTTCCTGATGATGCTCGTCTGACCTGCCTACTTAAAGCCTTCCAGCTCACTTCACCTCTGCCTTCGCCTTGGTCACATCACTAGAAACCATCTCCTGCGGTTTGTTTAAAGACTGGCTTGCTGACATCCCTTCTGGCTCCTTATCCTGCTTGCTGTTGCTCTACTTGGATCCCTGACTTCTGGCCTGGCTGACTACCCAATCTGGTTACTGGACTCTGGCTATGCTTGACTACGCTTTTTCTATATACCTTTTTATTTTTATTAATAAACAAGTGTGATTTAATTGTAGTTCTGTCTCCGTCTGATTCATGGTTTCTGACAACGGCACACTGGGTAACTCTGCTGGCATCTGGGAAGGATGCAGGACAGGGTTCAGTGTTGTTGGAGCTTGTTCCGCCAATACGCCTCCAAAATGTTAGTGGTGGTTCTGCCACAGCTCTCTCCTCCACCCCCTCCTCTTCTTCTTCTTCCTCTATGGCCTCTTCTGCAGATTTGTCCTCTCAACCAGCAGTGCTCCATAAGCGTTCAATGGGCTACGCAAGCAGTCAGGCTAAAATATGCCATGCAGTGCTTGAGTTGGTCTGCTTAGGGGATAGGAGCCCCACTGGAGCAGATATTCTGTCAGCTCTGCAGGGGCAGGCTCAGAGGTGGTTAAAGCCATGCCATCTTCAGCCAGGAATGGTTGTATGCGACAATGGCACCAACCTTCTCTCCGCCCTCCGAAAGGGACACTTGACTCATGTTACATGTTTGGCACACATCCTAAATTTGGTTGTGCAGTGGTTCTTGAGCAGGTACCCAGGCTTACAAGATCTCCTGAGGCAGGCCAGAAAAGTCTGTAGTCATTTCCGCCAGTCATACAATGCCAGTACGCATCTGGCTAACATTCAAAGGGAATGCATCCTGCCCACCAACCGCCTCATTTCTGACATGCCCACCATATGGAACTCAACGTTGCTAATGCTGCAGTGGCTGCACCCACAGCAGAGGGTCATCAATGAGTACATGTGCGAGTATGGCACCAGGACAGGGTCAGGGGAGCTTGGATTCTTTTCAGCACGCCAGTGGCTACTAATCAACGATGCATGCACTGTCCTGTCACCATTTGAGGAGGCCACAAGGATGGTGAGCAGTGACAATTCATGCATCAGTGACACTTCCTCTAGTCTTCCTGCTGGAGCACACGCTTCGTGGAATCATGGACAGGGCACTTGAGGCAGAACAGTGGGAGGAAGAGGAGGACTTCCTTTCCTCTCAAGGTCCCCTTTATCCAGATAGCATTCCTGCGGGCCCACCAAACACACAGGAAGTAGAGGAGGAGGAGGATTATGTCAGCATGAATGTAGAGGATAACACACAGCAGCAGTCTTCAAGGGATGATTTTCAGTGCCCAGAAACCCAAGGAGTTGCACGTGGCTTGGAGGAGGTAGTTACTGATAATGTGATCCTTAGTGACCCAGTGAGGACTCAGAATCAAATGCCTCTGCAAACTTACACGGCATGGCCTCCCTGATTCTGCAAAGCCTGCCAAAGGACCCTAGGATTCTTGGTACCAAGGAGAGGGTACATTAATGACTGGCAACCCTTCTTGATCCACGTTACAATCTTCAGGAGGTCTTGAAGAAAGGTTTGTGCAATGCATTTCCACACCCTGGGAGGTTACCATTTCCTGGTGCTGGACAACGTGTTGCTGAGGCTTCGTTCAGAGGAAGAGCGGTGGAGAAGGTTGCTGGCTGACAGATGCCTTTAAACAATTTTTCAGTCCTCAGTGCCAAGGTCTGATTGGTTCAAGCAACCATTGTCAGCGTCTGCATTATATGGTGCAAGAATATCTAGGGGCAAAAGTAGACTTGGAGACCTTTCCAACAGAGCACCCACTGGGTTACTGGGTCTTGAGGATGTACCACTGGCCAGAACTTGCTCAATATGCAATTGAGCTACTGGCCTTCCCTGCATCCAGCGTGCTTTCTGAATGAACATTCAGTGCTGCTGGAGGGGTTGTAATGGATCAAAGAGTGTGCCTGTCCACAGACTCCGTTGATAGGCTCACATTAATAAAAATGAATCAGTCTTAGATCAGCAGCTATCAAGCACCTGATGCTGATGTAATTGATTGAATTTGCTATGGATCTGAGATCCCTTGATGACTGCCTATGCTGACTATCCCATTTCTCCTCAATCTTGATGATGCTAGCTTCCAACAATATTTTTGGTTTAGGGCACCACCACCACCCAAGGTAGGTGTTCTGGTACCACCAACACCTAAGGCTCAGTTTTTCTGCAGAGTATATAGAGCAGACCATATAGTATATATACTGCTGTTGAAAGTATATAGTGCCTGGATGCCCCCCACGCCATTTAAAACAAAAAAAATTGGTGTAGGGTTCCCCTTAATATCCATACCAGACCTGAAGGGCCTGGTATGGATTTTGGGGGGACATCCACTGCATTTATTTTTTTCCTGGTACAATGTTTTTATTGAAATATAAAAGGGAAGAACCAGATAACAAATTCCCACACAGGGGATGTGATCATGAAACATAAGAAAGAAGCTCACAGGAAAGCACAAAATAGAACATATGTTACGAGGGTTTAAATTATAGACTGACACTGGCCCATCAGCTGGAGCTGGGGGCCAGTGCGTTATGCCCGAGTCATGAGACAGGGGCATAAGGGAGTGTGAGGTTAGCCGCACAATGGACAAGAGAGAAACAATAAAATCTAAACAAAGGACAAAGCTAAAATCAGAAAGGGCAACCGGTGAGAAATAAAAAAAAATGGTCAGGGGGTGGGAAGGTGGGATGATAGGTGCAGAGCAGCAAATAAGAGGGACAGAAAGTGGGTGAGAAGGAGAAAGGGGGTGTCCCCCAGGCTGAGGGCGGGGCCAACTCGAATCTAGAGGCCTAGGCTAGATGAATTTAGATTGGGGAGTGCAAAGGACCACCATGGGGCCCATACCTTAAGAAATTTTGCGTGGGAGTCAAGGAGGATGCTGGACATTTTTTCGTGGATCATAAGGGTCGTCATGGTATTCTTTACCTCTGCAAATGGGACAGAAGGTTTTTTCCAGACCCTCGCTATTGTTCGCTTGGCTGCGATGAATAGATACGTGGCTAGTTTCTGTTGGTGCGAGAACAGGCCCGGAAGCGGGCAATGAAGTAATGCAAATTTGGGGTCCTTGTGGAAGGGGACATGAAATAGAGAGGATAATAGGCCGAAGATCCTTGACCAGAATCTGACAAGATGGGGGCAGGACCACCATGTGTGTAGTTCATCTCCTCATTGACCACAACCTCTAAAGCATCTGTCATTATATGATGGGTTTGACTTGGCGATACAGGCTGGGACCCAGTACCAGCGCAGAAAGACCTTATAGGCCGCCTCCAACGTGGCGGTGTTAAAAGAGCATTTTGCTATGCTAGACCAAGCTTTACTCCAGTCCGCTAAATCTATGCGGGACAGGTCACGTTTCCATTTAAGCACATAAATCTTTGAGATGGTCCCGCGAGCTCCTGGACAGTGCTGGCAAATGTGTTCGAAGGCCGTCATTTGGTATGGAAAGGAGCAAAGTCGCCGAAGGGGAGTTATCCAATGCTGCAGCTGAATGTAACGGAAGAGCTCCGCAAGCGGAGCGTCGTGGGTCTCCTGAATCGAGGACCACGTAGGGAAGGCACGGGTATTAAGAAAGTGGCGAACCAATGGGCAGGCCACCACGAAAAAATGTGAGGTTGTTCCGAGCCAGGTGGGAACAAAGGGTTATTCAAGAGTGGCTGCAGCGGCAGGAATGGGGACATAAGTTTTCCAGAGGATCGTATCGAATCCCATAGTTTCAGGCTGTGTATCAGGAGGGGTCTAGCGGAAGGCGGTCGCATTTTGGGGGGTAGCCACAATAAGGCTGACATAGGAATCGGGGAGCAGTTAGGTACCTCCAGAAGAACCCATAGGGGAATATCAGATGTTGCATGTAGCATGGAGAGTTGGGATATTTGAGCTGCCTGGTAGTATTTAGTGATGCCCGGAACACCCAACCCATCCCACAACCTATGGGCATAGAGAGTAAAGCGGGAAACCCTGGGGCGCTTATGTGCCCAAATAAAGGTGAGGATTCTGTTCTGAAGTAGCCACAGGTAGAAGGCAGGAACCCGGACAGGGAGAGTTCGGAAAAAGTAGAGAATCTTTGGAAGAATGGTCATCTTGACCGCATGGATACGGCCGATATAGGAAATGGTGGGGAAACGCCAAGACGCCATAAGAGCTGTGATAGTGCGCAGGAGTGGGAAGTAGTTGGCTGAGAAAAGGGAGGCATAAGAAGGGGTCAACTTGATGCCCAAGTAATCCAGCGAGGAGCTTGCCCAGCGGTAGGGGAAGGAGCATTGGAGATGCAAGGCTAGGGGGACTGGGAGAGTAACATTCAGGGCATTTGTTTTGTGGGGGTTGATTTGGAGGCCTGAAATAGCAGCAAAGCGAGTCAAAAGGGCCTGGAGGTTAGGTAGGATAACGATAGGATTGGTGAGAGTCAGGAGGGCATCATCAGCGAACATGCTTAGTTTGTAATTGCTACCTGCACAAGGGATGCCCGAGATATTAGGGTCTGCCCTAAGGGCAACGGCCAGCGGTTCAAGGGCAAGTACAAAAAGGACCAGAGATAAAGGGCATCCTTGCCTCGTTCCCCTGGAAATAGGAAAAGAGGCCGAGAGGCAGCCAGCATAATGGACTGAGGCAGAGGGGGTTGAGTAAAGAGCCGCCAGCCACGACAGAATCGAGTCTCCAAAACCCCAACGTTGTAGTACGTAACGCAAGTAGTCCCACGAGAGGGTATCGAAGGCTTTATATATATCAAGCGAAAGGCTTTTTTCTTTTTTTTTTACACTCCCCAGGCATGATATTTAAAGGAATATTTCATTTTTATTGTTTCACTTTAAGCATTATTAAAATCACTGCTCCCAAAAAAAACTGCCGTTTTTAAAACTTTTTTTTGCATCGAAACATGTCCCTTGGGGCAGGACCTTGTCCCCAAACACTTTATGGCAATAACTTGCGGGGGGTGTTCGGCTCATGTCTAATTACAGTCCACCTTGGTTGTCCTAGGGTTACCACTGGTGTTGAGTGAACTGTTCGGCCTGAGCATAAGTTCGGCCCAAACATTTGCTGTTCCTCCATTCGGTGAACACCCATGTTGGCAGGGCATTTGACCATTTATTTGGCCAGCTGAACACCCCACAATGCATTGTACATCGCACAGTGCATTCTAAGCCCTGATTGGCTGAAGCAATGAAGGCTTTGCTTAATCAGGGCACAGAGCACTGTCAGAGTCATGACTGGAGAAAGTCATGATGATTTAGTCCAATCATGGCTCATTGCTCATAGACCCACCCCAAACTATAAAAGGTTCCTTCCCAGAGGAGCCATTTGCAGTGTGATATTGGAGTTGAGCTAGATAGAACAGTGCTCTGTTCATTGCTATTAACAAGTTAGTGTACTGTAGTGTGCTATTGTGATTCTATTGTGAGTGTAGAGTGTCAGTGTAATGTGAATATAGTAATGGTGTAGCATCAGTGTAGTCCATCTGTGCAGTTTAACTGTAGTGTCAGGGTAGTTTTACTGCAGTGTCAAAGTAGTGCATCTGTGCAGTTTTCCTGCAGTATATTGATGTGTGTCAGAGCAGTTTAATGTAGTGTCAGTGTAGTGTGTCCTTGGAGTTTTACTGCTATATATTGAAGTGTGTCAGTGTAGGGTGTCATGGCAGTTTTACTGCAAAATATTGAAGTGCGTCAGTGCAGTTTTACTGCAGTATATAGTAGTGTACAGTCCACCGCAGCTGCTAAAGTGGCTTATTCTGCCTCCTTGTCCACAGCTACTCTTGCCATAGCCCCAGCATCATGCATGGAGGAGTCAGATGAGTTATTTGAACACAGCATCACCCACTTGCTCCTTGACGATGCACAGGCATTACTTGATTCTGAGGTTGGTTCTGGCTCTGAGGTTGAGGAAGGCATGAACATGAGCCTACAGAGAGGGGAGAACACTGAACAACAAATTGACAGCCATGTTCCCCCAGCCGCAGCATATTGCCAAGTCGGCTCCAGTGATGATGGAGGGGATGATGATGATGAGGTCACTGACGCGACTTGGGTGCCAGATAGAGCAGAGGAGGAAAGTGATTGTGGAGCTGTTATCTCCCGGCCTACTTCCCACAGCTCAGCTGTCTGGGCCTTTTTTATCACATGTTGCAAACGTTGCCTCAAGCAGATCAAGCGTGGCAAAAACACCAGCCATTTTGGTACCACATGCTTCACAAGGCATTTAACCTCCCACCACTCAGCCCGTTGGCACGAGGACCTGAAAGACACACAAAGGGCCGTAATTCTTCTCCTCCTCACTCATTACCTTTCAGGTATACACCCGCTATATCTCATGAACTCTCAGCAGCTTCCACTGACAGGGATTATGGTATAGTGAAGGGAGTTACGGGTCTTCTTCACGTCTGCCAGAAGCACACTACCTGCTGTAGAGTATAGCAAGCACATTTCTCTGCCCTAGGTGCTGCAGTGAAAAAAAATACAGTCACTGCCACCCACATGCCCAGTGTCTAAATTCCAGCTTGGCCAAGCTGCTGGCCTTACACCTCCCGCCTTTCTGTCTGATGGATTCTGCTCCCTTTTGTGAATTTGCAGAATGTGCTATACCACAATGGCAGGTTCCCAGTTGCTATTTCTTTGCACGTAAGGCCATTGCAGCTCTGTACCATCACGTGGAAGGCAATGTGGTGGCATTGCTGGGCAAGGCATTCAGCGCCAAGCTCCACATATCTGCAGACATGTGATCCAGCAAGCATGGTCAGGGATTCTATATTTCATTCACAGCACATTGGGTAACTCTGCTTTCAACTAGGAAGGATGCAGGACAGGGCTCAGTACTGGAGCTTGTTTTGCCGCCACGTTTCCATATAGCTGGTGGTGATGGTGCAAGATTTGTCAGCTCCACCCCCTCCTCCTCCATGCCCCCCTCTGCTGAATTCTCCTATGAACCACCAGTACCCCCTAAGCGTTCAAGGGGCTATTTAACAAGTCAGGCTAAAAGATGCCATGCAGTGCTTCAGCTGGTCTGTCTAGGGGACAGGAGCCAAACCGGAGCAGAGATTCTTTTAGCCATTACAGGCATTCATACACAGCTAGTGTTCAGTTTGCTGAAACTTGGTGGGAATTTCACCTGCCCATAAACCAACTGATTGCTGTCATGCTCACCAGGTGAAACTCAACTTTGGCAATGCTGCAGCAGAGGGCTGTCAATGAGTACCTCTGTATGTAAGTATGACACAATGACAGGCTCAGGCCTGCTGATAAAGCATGCATGCACTGTACTGTCACCATTTGAGGTGGCGACAAGTATGGTGAGCCGTGACAATGCATGCATCAGTGACACAATCCCGCTTGTGTTCCTGCTGGAGCAGACTCTGTGTGGCATTATGGACAGGGCACTTAAGGCAGAGCAGCAGGGGAAAGAGGAGAACTTCCTTTCTTCTCAAAGCCTGCTTTATGCAGAACACACAAGAGAAGAGGGAGGAGGATTCTGGACGTTTTGGAGGCATCGAAGCAGAGGAAGACATACGTCAAACCTTAAGAGATGCTTTTCCATCCCCAGAAGCCTTGGGAGTAGTATGTGACTGGGAGCAGGCAGTTCCAGATGTAATCCTCAGTGACCACGAGGACTCTGCTTCTCATCCCTTCCGCAAACTTGCAGTGCATCGGCTCCCTAATTCTTCAAAGTCTGCAAAAGGAGCAGAGAATTCATGGCATCAAGGAGAAGGGTCATTATTGGTTGGCAACCCTTCTTGACCACCTTTACAAGGGGAAAGTCTCATAACTCATCCTGTCCCAATGGAGGGAGCAGAGGATGAAATATCTTAAGGACACAAAGTAATTGTAAAGTCTATTTTTTTTTCTATACAAATAACAAACATGTTATACTTACCTGCTCTGTGCAGTGGTTTTGCACAGAGCAGTCTGGGTCCTCCTCTTCTCGGATCCCTTTCTCGGTGCTCCTGGCAACTCTCTCCTGTTGAGTGCCCCCACAGCAAGCAGCTTGCTATGGTGGCACCCAACCCAAACTGCAGTTCTGTTTGTCCATTCAGACAAGAAGCTGTGGTTCAGCCCTTCCCCCTCTTTCTCCTCAATGGCCAATCAGATGGGAGAATTCCGGATGGACGAGGAACTTGTGGACAACTCTGGACAGAGATGGGGCTCAGGTAAGTATTAGAGGGACCGAGGGGGACTGCTGCACATAGAAGACTTTTTATCTTAATACATAGAATGCATTAAAGTGGAGTTCCACCCAAAAGTGGAACTTCCGCTTGTTGTACTCCTTACCCCCTCAGGTGCCACATTTGGCACCTTTTGGGGGGGTGGGGGCAGGATACCTGTCTTCCAGGAGCCACAGCCGTGGGTATTGAAGTCACCGCCTGAGCTCCCTCCTCCTCCCTCCTCCTTCCCCGGCCACGGGCCGGTAGGAGAGAGGAGCAGAGTGGAGCATATGCGCAGTAGGGCTCCCGGCGTGAAGCCATAAGGCTTACTCGCAATGGAGACAGCATCAGCTGCTGTGCCGACATCGCTGGACTCCAGGACAGGTAAGTGTCCGATTATTAAAAGTCAGCAGCTGCAGTATGTGCAGTATGGGAGAGACTATAAGAGGGATGGATTGAGGCCTTGGGACCCATTAAACATCAAGGGCTAGCTGAAGAGCAACTGGACTGCCACACAGCAATACAGGACTACTTTTCACCCCCTTCCCCACATCAGGGATTTGTTTTACTGAGTTCCTAAAACTATAATTCACCAAGAACTCTCTGAAAGAGCAGGCTGAATAGCAGGGTGTGTACAAAAATGATAGTATTAATTGTTAAATGTTCAAACCTGATAGGTGGTTGTCATTTAGTTACTTATAACATTCCTACAGGAAATAGCAGTTTAATCACCTAAGCTCTGGAAGGATTTACCCACTTCCTGACCAGGCCATTTTTTGGGATACGGCACTGCGTCGCTTTAACTAACAATTGCCAGGTCGTGCAATGTTGTACCCAAACAAAATTGATGCCTTTTTTTTCCCACAAATAGAGCTTTGTTTTGGTGTTATTTGACCACCTCTGTGTGCTATAAACAAAAAAAAGAATGACAATTTTGAAAAAATATATATATATTTTTTACTTTCTGTCATAATACATATCCAAAAAAATAATAATTTATTCATCAGTTTAGGCCAATATGTATTCTTCTACATATTTTTTGGTAAAAAAAAATAATGCAATAGGCATATATTGATTGGTTTGTTAGTTATCACGTCTACAAACTATGGGATAGATGGACTTTTATTTTTTTACTGGTAATGGCAGTAATCTGTGATTTTTAGTGGGACTGCGGACTAATCTGACCCCAAATTACACTTTTTGGGGACTAGTGGCATTATTACAGTGATCAGTGCTATAAAAATGCACTGATCAATGTATAAATGACACTGGCAGGGAAGGGGTTAACACTAGGGGGCGATCAAGGGGTTAACTGTGTTCCCTGGGTGTGTTCTAACTGTAGGGTGGATGGGCTGCCAGGCACATGACAGATCGTTGTTCCTGATCACAAGGAACAGCAGATCTCTGAGATATCTCCTGTCAGAACTGGGATTTTCCTTGTTTACAAAGGCAGATCCCTGTTCTGCCTCTCTATGTACAACAATCACGGGTGGTCGGCAACATCGAGTCTGCTGGACCCACGGGCGTGCTCCCGCAGCACGCAGAGCCACGAGCGCCCGCAGTCTCACATGCACGGACCGACGTACAGGTACATCGGTTTGAGCAGGAGAGCCGACCTGCTGCAGTATATGTGTGGTGACTGGTCGGCAAGCAGTTAAAGTGTAAACATGAATTGAGTTTCTAGTTTCTTTTTTCATTAAGTAAACAAGCTAATGGTTTAATTCATTCTGGTGTGTATAAAATAAAAAAATAAAAAATGTAAACTGTCCCTATTCCTCTGTGCTCATGAGCAGAAGGAAACACATACATAGGTTGTGCATGTATATGTAAACGGTGTTCACACCACATGTGAGGTATTGCCACGAACATTAGAGCCAGAGGAATAATTATAGCACTAGCCCTGCTCTGTAACTCTAAACATGTAACCTGTAAAAAAAATGTAATGCATCGCCTATGGAGATTTTTAAGTACTGTAGTACGTTGCCATTCTGCAAGCTTGCAAAATTATAAAGCGTGACGCTATAGGTAGCTATTTACTCAGCTTAACATCATATTTTATATTTTAGAAAACAATTGGGGTAT